>NC_050069.1:205796398-205948203 GCF_009764565.3 Dermochelys coriacea
TAATAAATTAATATAAAATACACACAAATGCCCACAAATTGCTATATGTTTGTTAGAGAAGGCAAGGCGAAAGAAATGGGACTTCCACTTGGAGCAGAAGGTGGTGAGATTTTTGATAGTCCTTAGTTCCTGGGGGAGTTCATTACAGTCTTGTGCTGACCCCTGAGAAAGTTCCATCTCCTGTACAACTGAGCTTTACCTGCACCATAGAGAGTTCCATTGAGCCAGAAGCACAGAGCTGCTGACCATGGTCTTCATCCTAGGGATTTGGTCTGTCTTTTAGATACCCTGGGCCCAGGACATAGTCTGCCCTGAAGGATCAATAAAAGCGGGAAAGAGTCCTGTGGCACCTTATAGACTAACAAACATATTGGAGCATAAGCTTTCCTGGGTGAATATCCACTTTGTTGGATGCAACACGGCTACTCCTCTGATACTTGAAGGATCGAGACATTGAACTTGATGCAATATTATATAAGAAGTCAGAATACGGAGGGGAGGATAGATTTGATATGTTTATACCCATGTTGCTGGGGGGATGCACTGCAGCTTCCTATTCTAGTTGGTGTTTCCTAAGCACTGAAGGCTTCATGGCTAGATATATTGCACTGCTGTAATCAAAGCAAGAAGTGACAGAGGCATGAATAACTGAAGCCAGGTCATCAACTGCCAGGATGGGATGGAGTGTCTCAGCCAACCAGAGATCGTAGAAAGTGTTGTTTGAGGATGCTGCTATATGTGAGAGCTTAACATCAGGGAGGAATCTGGGAGCACTCCTAAATTATGGATTGAATTCCCCATCATGAGTGTGTATCTTCAACCAAAGGAGATTAAACCAAGGCTGCAGACTCTTCAGAATACTTTCCTGTGTCCACCAGCATAGCCTCTGTTATGCTTGGGTTCAGCTTCAACCGGCTGTTCTTCATCCTGTGAGTTGATCCAGTCCAAGCACTGGGCCATCTTGATGGTAGTGGTATTCTCATATGCGGTAAAGGATAGTAGAGCTGTGTCTCATCTGCATGCAGCTGGGACTAGTGTCTATTGTCTGCCCAGTTCAGGTTAGGTGACAATAGAAACTTACTGAGAGGGAGATGAATCTTTTAGTGATTAGAACACTGGGACTGGGAGAGTTCCAAGTGGACTACTGGTTCTTCCCATGTCTATCACTTACAATGCTGTATGATCTTCTGCCTTGTCTTCATTACTAAAAAGGTACATTCTTTATCTCATGGTAGCTAACATATGTAAGTAACCCTGAGTTTAAAACACAGTGAAGACCAGGCACTTGAATTTTACTATGAGGTAAACTCACAAAGGTCAATGCCTGTAGGGCGCATAGGGCTGTTTATCTTCCAATGAAACTAAAAGTGCCTGGTCTTCACTGTAATTTTTTTTTAACCTTGGGATGCCTCAGGTGTGTATGTTATCCTGAGGTAAAAAAGTACCCTTTTTAAGCAGCAAAGCCAAGGCCTTAAGACAACTTATGTAATATCTTATCTCAAGTTTCTCAATTGGGTATAATGCTACTTACCTACCTAACATGGGTGCTGAGACTTAATTCAGTGTTTGTAAAGTGTTCTGAAATTATTGGCTAGAAAGACACTAAGTGTGCAACACTACTATTAACTGAGCTAAAACAGTAGTATGTTTGTGCTGATACTTGACTGTATCAGATGAAATTAGAGATGAAATGTGTGATTTGAGGAAACACTTTATCTCAGGCCAAAAAGAAGACTTGATTCAAATTAACTCATTTTTTAGCCCTTAAGGCTGGGATTCTCCAAACATTCATTCTCATTTTAGATTTCATCCTTACAGCACAAACTGTTCCTGTGTTCTACACAAACAACTGTGCATACTCAGCATCTGGCTATGGTTTAGGAAGCACAAAGGATGTGGCTTTTATCTTATTTCTCATTTCTGAGCATGTCAAACAAATCCTTGGTGTAAGAGCTTTTTTTAAATAACCCATGTTATGTCTAATGAGGTAGACACTTTCATGACAAATAGACGTTACAGGAAATAAATAGTTACAATTCTGTTGTGTAGCTGTCATCTATACTGTACTGGATCTCTATGTGTATAGCCTGAAGGAGACTGCAAGAGATTGGGGAGTAAAGGATTCCACATAATTACCACAGAGATGTGCAAAGAGTGAGATGCAAACTCACATTTTTCTTGAGACCATTACCCTTTTTTGAAACCCTGACATGGAGTCTTTCGAAGTGTAGGATCCTCATTCATCCTCTCTAATTCCTCCAATACATGTACACTCTTTACTTGCCGTGCTAGCATATATCTAGCCAAAATCCAGATGGCTTGTCCTATGCTCGCTAATAAAATGAGAATCAAGTGGCACAAGGTATTCAACTCGAGTGAGCACACACCTCTCAGTACTTCCTTGATATGACCAATTCAAGTCTGGGAATCACTAGTCTCTTGTTAGACTTGTGTGTGCCATCCATCTCCTTAGCCACTCAGTATGCAATTATTTAATAAAGATAAAGTGAGCAACTGTCACGCTACTGCACCAGCATCCATCAGACCAAATCTGCAGGTCAACCATTTCACTATAACAGAAATGAAGTTATCACAACGCAATGGCCCCCTTCCTCAGGGGGTCCCCTGGGGAGGCAGATCAGCATTGTATGTTGCTAATGCTGTTGCAGGCATCGCAAAGCATTTTGGGAAGCGTGAAAGGTGAGTGTGGAATGGAAGATTCCTTTGCAGGTTGCAAAAGGCCGAAGAGGGAGGGAGGGAGAAAGAAAGGAACGGGTTATCTCTAGGCTTCAGCTAGGCTTGAAGATAAGGGGCGAAACTGCCACTCAAGACCAACCTGCAGACAAAAAAACTCCCTGCTGCTAAACAGTCAAAAGCCTGTGGGAGAGGAACTGAACCAAACAGACCTGAAGGGAGGGGGGGGGGGGGGAAGGTGCAAAATTAGTCAGAATGCGAAGGTCAGCAAATGGGAACATAACAGTCTCGTGACCCTGAAGCCAAGGAGTTTTGGGGAAACCAAGGAAGCCTCAGAAGGCCGGTTTGTACTGGTACAGAGAGCACGGGGAACAAAGGTCCCTGAAGGACTGCCCCCAAGAGACCCCAGGACTTAAAAACCTTCCCGGGAGCTGAGGCAAATCAGAGAACACTAGCAGACCCTGGACAACCCGTGCAAGGGAAAAGAACTCCTGTCCATCCCTCCCCCTCTTCTTCTTGCGTTACACCCAGGCTTGGCCAGCCTCGGGTAGTGTGAGTATGAAAGTGGGTTAGGGCTTGGGGCACTAATGCTTTCTACCTTCCTCTGAGTGATGTGGGGAACCCCCCAGGGCTCTCTGCTGCTGTTTTGTTATCAATAAAGCTTTAAAACTTAGACCCCTGGTGTGCTCCATCATCTCCTCCCCTAACGATCCTGTGGCCTCAGCCTGATCACCCTTCATTTACTACATTACAGTATAATAGTTTCCGTGTGGTACGGTATTATAGCAGTTAATCATATCTACTGCTCCAGAAACTCTGTTAATCATTTAACACTCAGAGTAATCACTAGGATTCTGCCATCTGGCGCATGCAATTTTTATGTAAAAAAATCTTTCTCCCACAATCAATTATGTGCTTTTCACAGCTCCCATTAAATGATTTTATGAACTATATATAAATTGCCTAAATATCACAACCCTCTCGGAGAAATGTCCTGAAATAGGAACAAACTGAGACAGGGTAATGTGTGTAATGCAGTTATTAATATCAAATGCAGATTTAACTTAAGCCTTTTGAGCACAATTGCTTGCATAATAGGATGTAAACCAAATGTCTCACAATGTAGCCTAATTTTTTCACACTGGTTTCTTGATTTATGTTTTTTAATTTCTAAACTACTAAAATCCTTCTATAAATGTTCATAATGCTGCAGGAGCTTTAGCCAGTTGAAACTGTGTAATGATCAGTTGCAACTGCTATTTGACACAGCAGACCTGGGAAAATGAGGTGTGAATTCAGCAGGGGAATTATTATTCCATTTGGAATTATGTACTGCCAGTTTACTACAAAATAACGGTATAATTCCAATAAGGGAGTTCTTGTTGATATGAAACTAGGGTTTAACTAATGTCACCAGACACTTGATGAAAGTCACAGGCTCATATATACAATTTTATTGCTTCACATATATCTTTCCTGTTTTTCCTCTATTCAGTTTTCTCTGTTTTTCTCTTCTGTAACATCTTTCTCCCCACAAGCTGCTTTACTTTTTTCCTTCCTCCCTAATCCTGGAGCGTCTAAACTAAAATAGGACATAGTGGTTTGTGCTGGACGCTGTAGTTAACAGTTTTTGCTTTTAAAATGTACCCTCTTGACTGGGCACAGTATGGTACTAAAAAGATGTAAAGAACATTTTGCGACTCTCCAATTGTGAGTAGAGTGCAAATGATCAAATAGTATGCTAAATCAAGCAAAGACCAGTTTGATTTGAATTGGAATATCCACCAACTTTGGAGGAGACTAAAAATGCACTTATGGAAATAGCAAAGGCAGTTGGAGCTGGTGAAATCCCAGCTGGCATGCTGAAACAAGTTGGTCCTACACTCCACAAAGCTTTCCTAGACTTATTTACTTTCTGCTGGGGAAAAAGTGGTTTTAACCCAGGATTTCTAAGATGCCAAAATAGTTACAATCTACAAGCGTAAAGGGGACAGACAGACATTGCAGCAATTATTGTGGCACTTCACTCCTCTCCATTGCTGGTAAGATCCTCGATAAGTTGTTGCTGAAAAGGCTTCAGGTTCTTGCAGATGATGTACTCCCTGAATCCCAGTGTGATTTTCCTTCATCACGCAGTACTGCCAATGTGATATTTACCCTACACCAGTTACAGGAGAAAGCTGCTGAACAAATAATGCCCCTGTATGCTGCCTTTGTCGACCTCTGCTGTCTGGTGCCTTCTCACAAAGTTTGGCTGACCGGACAAACTAATCAACCTTATATGCTGCTTCCATGACAATATGCTGGCCTATGTATCAGTGGGTGCTGACTAATCTGATCCCTTTCTGGGTTAAACAGGGCTGTGATCTTTCCCCTACATTATTTACTTTGTTCTTGGTTGGAGTACTAGAAGTTGCTGCACGTACTTACCACTACAGGTGTCACTTTAACAACATGATTCAGTGGCAGACTTCTAAACCTCCACCGAATCAGGGCTAAAAGCAAATCCCAGCAAAGTGAAATAAAAGATCTACTGTATGCAGATGACTCAGCATTTGTTGCCCTTTCTGAAAATGACCTACAACATTTGCTGAATTCCTTTGCCCATGTTTTATCCCTTTATGGCCTTTGTATTAATGTAAAGAAAACAGAAATCCTGTATCAACCATCTCCTAGCAGAACCCCATTACTTCCATCACTAACAGACATAAAATTGAATGGCTGCCAATTAAACAACATCAAGTCCTTCAGCTACCTACGTAGCACAGTTACCAATGACACCAGCATTGATAAAGAACTTTCAGCACACTTAAAATCAACTGCCTCAGCTTTCAATCATCTACAAAAAAGACTTTGACCCTTTCTGCCCCGCACGCCCCCTTCCCGCCCCCATCTTGTCCAAAGTGTCCACAAAGTGCCAAGTTTACAGTGCTGTTGTGCTCCTTTGTCTTCTATACTAGTTAGAGACTCGTCGTCATATCCAAAAACATAACTGCCTGCAACAATGTCCCCTATGCAGCATAATGGGAATCAAATGGTCTGACAAAATCACCAACAATGAAGCACTACGCTAGCATGGAAGCAAACTGACTGCCTAAAAGAGTTCTGTACTGTGAATTTAAAATTGCAGTAGGAAGGTTGGCTGTCCCAAACTCCACTACAAGGATTGCATCAAGTGGCACATAGTCTGCCAGACTGAACTTAATGACCTGAGAGGATATGACCCATAACAGGCGAGTTTGGCAGTCACCTATAAAGGAAGCAGAGCGTACAACGGACTATCGTTGTGCCAACTCGGCCGACATAGGAGGGAACGTAGACACTAAGTGCCCTGGTATGTTTCCTGAACCCTACATGTGGAAACCGATTTTCAGTCGTAGTCGTACTTGAATATGAGTGACAGCCATTACTTTTTATATTTGATAGACAATACAACTTAAATGCTGCAGTATCCATCAGCAAACATTAAGAAATCTAGAGCAGTTGCTTTTTATAACCGGGTTTACTTTGTATGCATCACGCTTAAGACATATTTTTATTAGTCATCTTCATCTAGATAGATCTCATCAATAATCTATGCAGAAGTTAAAATAGGAATAGCAGTTTTTTTTAATCCAGAGGTAGAATGATCAATATTAATGACAAAAGCAAAAGTCTAAGTGGGAAGCTATTTTATAACTGAATATTCAGATTAAGATGCACAAAAAGGGGACCCAAAGAAGTACTTACAGTTGCCTCTATCACCTTTTAAGATTAAAAATAGAGCATGGAGTCCAACTAAGTACTATAATATAAAACATCTTGTCACACTTTACACTAATTCTTTTTTCCTGAGGGATAAGGTGGTCTTATTGCTGCTGGTAGTTGAAATATTAGCAAGGTACAGACCATGGATTGTGACCTACTTGTTGGATAAAGCATTTTGGTCAATATTTTCAAACTTGGAAGTCTAATAATAGTCATGTTCTAAGCATACATAATTGAAGTCCTAAAAGGTGTGGGTGTTCAGCACCTCTGAAAAGAAGGCCATTTATTTTAGTAGCCTAGCTTGATTTCTGGTCAAATCTGCACTAGTCTCTCTCGTACCATCGTCCATACAAAGCAGCTGTCACTAAACCAGAGGATGGTCCACTTTTACTCATGAAATAGTAGTTGTTTTTCCAACCCAAGTGATCAATGATGTCTAGGTTAATACCAGACATCAGCAGTAGAGGAAAGATATAGGAAGTACTAAAATTTCCCCCCAGCTGAAAATCTATCAAAGCAGTGGCATCTATGACCTCCTGCCCACAGGTGCTATAACTGAGGCCACCACACTTCACTAAGGCACAAACCTGAACATAGTATGTGCCATGGACTGTATGAAGCCCATCAAAGACGCCCAAAGCGTACAATTCATCAGATATAGTAGGTCTCTGGTAACTTAAATAACAACAGAGGGTATTAGCACAAACCTGGAGCTCCCCTTTAGTTCCCCTTACAGGAACCAAAGTGAAATTGTCATACATCATCTCCCTGTAAAATATCAGAGGGGTTGCTTCTTTGTCTTTTTCTGCTACCCAGCAGTGGGCCTCTTGTTCTTTCTTCTTGCAAACCTGATCATCGATGTGAAGGCTTGCAAAATTGTTGTGGGGGTATTCAATTCTCTTTCCAGGTTTTGCATTGCTCTCCAGATGGGATTCATGCTCTGGTGTCATCACAGAGATCTCTGCTACAATAAGTTTCCCATCATGACTTTCCATGTCATGGTAGATGAAAGACTTTAATGGAGTGTATATGCCACTACCTGTCATACCCAGTGCAGGGTGGTGGATATTAGCTGCCAAAACATTTATATTAAAAGCAGTTGCAAAAGCTTGTTGAAATTCTACAGCAGACAAGAGTGGGAGCTGGTTCATCCATGCAGTTGGATACACAACCTGCTTCACATTGTATTCCTTGACCAGGCTTACAGCAGGCTCATAGAAGAGTATATCAAAGCAAGTGAACATGCCAAACTTGCCAGCAAAAGGTGTATCAAAAAGCACATGATCAACCTCTGGAGGTGTATTGAAAGCAGATTCAAAATACAGGTTTTGTTTGCGGTATCTGGCTACCAGAGTACCATTGGCGTTGAATACCACATCAGTATTAAACTGGTATCTCCCATCAGGTGGGCAGAGAGGATCCTTATACTGGCAGGGCTGCTTAGCTCCTATGTTTGCCACTAGGAACATTTTGCTGCTCAGTGCCATGCAGCTCAGTCGCTGAAGAACCTGGAGAAACAGTTTAGGAATACGTAAGCATTTTATAATGTGCGTGGATATTTATTATTTTATCAAAACATGGTGTATTTCAAACCTCGAGATTATTCACTCTGCATTTGCAGAAACGTTAAAAATTTCAGCGTTTGTGGAAAAATTAAATATAAGTGTTTGGTGAAATTGTTGATTGATTGGGGCAGGTCCTTTCTATACAAAAGGCACATTATTTCTGACTTGAATGTCTCATGATGTCCAAAACAATTTAGAAACACTTAAATAGTGTTTTAGTCATTGAAAAGAAAAAAACATTCCCTTATACTTTAAGGGCCTGATTTTTCAGAAATGGCCTCAAGTTTTGTGGGTGCAATTATGTCTGCAAATAATGAGGGCCAAATGAAAGCACTTCCGTGACAGTCTAACTGATCTGCAGGTACACTCAGCTATGAAAAGCATAATTATGAGGATCTGCGCCTGCAATTGCTTGCTGATACAATTGGAGGTTGTGTTGTGGCTCATCAGGCCCAAAATAACCGAATACTGTAAGCAACTGAAGAAAACAAATCTGAACTTAGGGCAGCAGTGGAATGAACTGGTAGTTCTTAGTTTTTAATTATGGGAAAATGACAAAGCAATAAAGACAAACTATTACTGAGACTTTTATTTCAGCCATGAAAAGCTTTAAATAAATGCCCTTAATTTCATTCAGTTTGTTCCAAGGAAATACTTGGTAGTGATGCTTGTAGGAAAAGGTTTCCTTCTCGTCTGTAAGTCTTTTATTGGCGGTTTGGGGGTAAATACCTGTAGATGTATCCTTACAGCTTAGTTATGTTTGGATTATTTATATTATTATTTTTTCTGAACACTAAACTTCAGTAAAATACCAGTAAAAAGCTCATCTATTGCACTAAAGTTGTGTTGGATGACATGAGTAACGTAATGGCTGTGAATAGAATGAGCTAGGTTTTTGGCTTGCTTTGTTCCTCTCCTCGAAGACAATAGGCCCTATTAGGCATTATCTTTAAATATTTTATATTTAAAGAAAAACATCTTTTGCTCTCGTATGTGTATTTCAATGACTTCATCTCAAGTTTGCCAAGTCTGTAAGTGTGTTTTAAAAAAGAGTGTTCTAGCTGCCAGCCCTGCAAACTCTACATGGGATCTGAAAGTCAAGCTGGGTTTATAGATATTAAGGTCAGAAGGGACCATTATGATCATCTAGTCTGACCTCCTGCATAATGCAGGCCACAGAATCTCTCCCACCCACCCACTCCAGCAACAAATATTGCTCTCACCTATGTCTGAGCTATTGAAATCCTCAAATCATGCTTTTCCATCTTGCGTGCATCACCAGTAATAGATTCTGTGGGGCAAATTATGTCCTCGCTTATACCTGTAATTTGCCATGTCTTCAAATTCTGCCTCATTAACACCTGTGCAACCCCATTAGTTCTCTGTGGTTGCACAGCGTAACTGAAGGCAGAATTTGGTAGTGCAATTGGAGCATAATTAGTAATTCTGTTGCACGTGCCAGAATAGAATCCAGCGCACATGCGTTCGCTCTGTAGTGCTGATTCTTTCAGGGCTAATGGGAGTCAAAAGCAGCTAAAACATATTTGAGTTACTCAAGTTGGCAGATACAACTCTGTATTCATACAAGAAATGGACTACTTGAGTGGGAAGATACTATTTTTATATTAGTTTTAAATTGATCTTTGTTTATTCATAGAACCAGTTTCAAAACAATTTGAGATTCTTGTGAGTCAGAAAAATCCATTTACCAATGTAAACTGTGGGCCAAATCCTGCTCCCTTTACCAACAGAGTAGTCCCACTGAAGTCACTGGTCAGTTTTATCTTTGGTCTAACCCCATTAATTTCAGTGGCGTTATACCAAGGATTGTGGCCCATTGTGGTTACTTGTGTGAATATGATCAGCAGGTTTCAACTTCGTATGTGGTTATGCAACCAGTCATGTTAATCAAACCATCTGTTGTACACAAATCTGAGTATTTGAGCTATTTCTTGTGATTCTGATGATCTTTAGTTTTAAAAAACAGGGGTGAGGGAACACTTGATGCTACCACTGAATTGGAATGTTTAATCTAGTGTCTTAATTGCCTTCATTAAAACCATAAATAATGAAAATGTCTAGAGGGAAACTCTCGATGCATCTCTTACATATGACTATTGTTTTAGTCGGAATAAAAATCAAACCATTAATAATAGCAATGTATCCTATTAAACATTGATACCAAAGTTTCACAGTTTGCTGCTTTAGAAACCCAGAGGCCAAGTAACAATTTTCACAAACTGTCTATGTGGAATCCGTTTTGCTTACTTAAGGCCAGATATTGATCTCAGTTATGCTGGTATAAATTCAGAATAATTCTTTAAGGTAACAGAGCTACTCCAGGGTAAATGGAGAGTGACTGGGAACACAGTCTGGTCCTTATGAAATATTTTCTTGGTTACTTCTTTAAACTAGGGCTAATTACATTTTAAAGAGCTCCTTGGCTCCTGCTGTTTGTTCTCTACCTGGAACCTATATCCTCTGTTGTTCGCTACACTTCCACAGTAGGCAATTTTAAAACCTATACCTCTGTATCGCTGAACAGATGTGGCTCTCTGCATGGATTCCATTTCACAGACTGGGGACATGGAACAAACTCCAAATAAGGGTAAATGGTCTCTCTGGTGAAGTTGAAGCCATGGATTCCATCTTCAGGAAATACAATGATCTGTGCACCCTGTAAGCAAAACAAACACATACCTTGTAGCCAAAAGTTACATGTGGGAAAAATGTTCCAGTGCTAACAAGGAAAGCAAAATGGGATCTCTTTTGGTGATGAGGTTCCATACAAACAAAAGTAAGGGTTGCTTGAGTGTGTTGGGCTGCCCATAATATAGAGGGAGCCTTTCTTGCCTTTTTAGGTAGCATTGTAGAAAGTATTTTAAACTATTTACTTTAAAATGCACATTAACCTATACGTCAGCAGCCAACTTACACTGCGGAAACAGGTCAAATTAAGTGGGGGGGGAAAAAAGGCAGTACTCACTCAAACTCTGCCCATAAAGTATGCTCCACCCATAAGTTACCAAAATAAGACACCATTCACAGTAGATAGTGCACTGTGTGATTAAAAGGTGATTGTGTGTATGTTCTCTTGGCTCCTTGAACTTGGCTTACACTCAGGATGGTTGTGTCATGGCTCCACAGGGTGTGCCAGAGAGGACCTTTATGCAATCTTTCTAGGAACATACCCCTTTTAGTACAAGAGCCTGGGCCTCTGTTTCTATCTAACAAAACAAACTGTTGGTAACTTCCATTCTTTTTCAAGTGCTTGCTCATATCTATTCCATTCTAGTTGTGTGTGTGCACACGTGTCAGAGATTTCTGCCTTAGCAGTTTCCATAGGGTTGGCTGTGGTGCCCCCTTGGGTGCCATGCTCATGCGTCGGTATATTAGGTGCCACCGACCCCACATCCTCTCAGTTCCTTTTTACTACTAGTGACTGTTGGTTGGAGCACCTTGTCTTGCAGATTGCAAGAGCATTAGGGATTCCTTATAGCCTTTTGTTCTCTTATCTGTATGTAGTTTGTAAGTAGTGAGCTAGCCTTTAGTAGAGTTAGGTTATTGTACTTAGAGTCCCGGATGGAACTTCGTCCCTGAGCGGGGACATGCCCCACTCTCCCAGCTTCAAGTTATGCTTGACATGCAGCAAGCCAATGCCTATCAGTGATCCCCATGAGAGTTGCCTGAAGAGCCTGGGGGAATTCCACAGAAAAGGCAACTGTCAGATTTGTAAAAACTTCTGACTTCGAATGCAGGTGCGGGATATCCGCTTGAGAGTGCTCCTCATGGAGGCTGCACTTCGCCCATGTTGGAGCCCTCCGCTGTAGACCCCATGCAGAGTACTTCTGCTTTGGTGCGGCGCACACCCCCGGCACTGGGCTCTGCCCAGCACAGTTCTCTTTCGCCAGTGCTGAAGAAGCAGCAAAAGAGGAGGAGCCCCTCGGCACCAAAGGACAAGGTGACTTCAGGCAAAGGACCTATGTCAGGCCTTGCGCCCGCTTCAAGGTGGTTCAGCAGAGGTCAGAACACCCAGCCCAGTCAGGGATCTGCCCCCAACCCCAGGAAGCGGCAGAGTTCCCAGGCCTCTCCTAGAGCTATCAGTGCCTGAGGCGGCCCTGGGAAGCCAAAGACCAAATGAGCCGACTGGTACTATAGGTGCCACATCAGGTGGCGGACTTGGCTAAGACCCCGGCACCTAAGGGCATGCCGTTTGTGGTACAGCCTCAGAGGATGGCGCAGCACCCCCAGGCCCTTGACCCCATATCCTGGCTCTCCAGCTAGAAGACCCAGGCCCTTGACACGCTCCCCGCCTACTAGACATGGGACTCCAGAGTCGAGGTGTGAGCCTCCATACCACCAGGAGTGGCCATTCACTATCATGGTACTGGTCCCAGTCCCTCCAGCAGGCATCATTACTCACCCTCGCCTCACCTCTCCAGGCACCGACCAGAGTCAGCAGGCAAACTCGGACCTTGACGGCTCCACCGTAGTCGCCGGAAGGACAGTGGTCGGACCAAGAGTTCAGCCCTTCACCTCGAAGGGAGGATTGGTGCTGGAGAGCGGTGCAGCACCCGCCATGGTTACATCACAGCAAGGGCAGTGGCGCTCACAGTGGCTGGACTGGAATCCATGGGGAGTGCCTGTGACGCTGGTCCCCTACTCCCACCAGCCTTCCCTGGCCACCTTGGATAAACTGGCCACAGCACCGCAGTCGGAGCATGGTGCCGAATCCGTTGCAGGGGCAGCGCACTGTTCCCCAGTGCTTAGGGGTACAGGCGCATGAGCGCAGCATTCAAGGGGGCACCACAGCCGACCCTATGGATACCGCTAAGGCAGAAATCTCCGACAACTGTGCACCTGGGCGCTCACACAACTAGAATGGAATGGACATGAGCAAAACCTCTCAAAGAACAACAGTTACAAAAGGTAAGTAACCGTTTTTTCTGTGACCTAAGGTTTCCTTCCCTTTCCCCTTCTGTCCTATACTAGGTACAGATGATTCTCCTTCAGGCTGCTGTCCAATGCTGCTTTACAGATCATTCTGAAAACTAAGTAGCAGTATATAAAGGAAGCATTGTCAGAAAGACACTTGGCTTATTTTGTTCCTGCCCATCAAGCAGTAGACCTACTCCATCACTCCCTCCTCTCCCCTAGGAGCAAAAAAACCAATCTCAAATGCATCTCACCCAGCAATACACAATGCTGTTCACTGTGCTTGTTCCTATTTTACTAAAAGTTTGTACTGGATTTGTGGATAGCTGTACAATTTATACAATCAAACCTAAAAATAGGGGTGCAGTGCCCCACAAAAGTAAGTAATGTTCTGTGGGGTGTTTGAATGAAGATCTAGGAAAGAGAAGAGTTGTTGTCATGACACTCCTCCATTAAGAAGATTCTTTGATTAAGGGATCAGGTTGGTGCTGGATTCTTAAATAAAAAAGGAAGAGACTTTTTCTATAATAATTAGTCTTTTTTTCCCCAAAACTTGAGTACCTGAAGTTAAGCACCTTCATAAGTGGCCTGATTTTCAGAGGTGCTTAAGTTAATAAGAGTTGCTGGCTGTTTAGGATCTCTAAACACCAGGCCACTTGTTTATGTGCCTAAATATAGGTTTAGTTGTCTAACTTTAGGCATCCAAATTTGAAAAGACTGTTCTCAATAATTAGAACTTAAAATGGCCACTAAGCTGTGGACATATTTTCTGACCTGTTTGGCTGCAGCTATTACTTGCTCTTCATATACATATAGGTTTCTGCTCATCAACTCTAATGCAGAGCGTCGATCAGTTAGGGTTGCTGGGTTAGGACTCAATATGGGTTGATGTTCGTATACAGCAGCAACATAACGTCCTTCTCTGTGAACTTCTGCTGAGGCATCTTGATAGCAGAAAAGGAAAAGAAAAACTGTACAGCAGGCTTCCAACATGACCTTTGTCCATAAAGCTAGAGTGAAACAGACAAGACCAAAACATTTGAATAACAAATCATCCCAGTTTAAAACTTTCACACTCTTAGCTCCGATTTAACAGTGACAGCTAAATTCAGACTCACCAATACTGGACCTAACGGGTTTCCCCTGCCATGTTCCTAGATAAATGTGTTACTTCTAAAATTCACATTAATCTATTTCAGGTGACAGTTCAAATGTACCGTGTTCATTTCCACTGCATTTATGTCTGCAGTAATTTCCTTGCTTGGTGTCCAACCCAACTCTCAGTGCAACTATCATTGCATTTACAGGGCTGGGTTCATGAACAAAGGAACAGATAATTCCTGAAGAATCAGACTGAGGACTTGTATAATCACCCTGCATGATTTTTTTTTAAAAGTACTACATATATGTAGACTAAATCTCATTTGATTTAGTGAACTTTCATAAACTGCTAGGAAAAATGCTGACTGTAGCTCAGACTGATATTTCTGCTTTCTTATTTTAGGCATAAAAAGAAATATGCTGCCCATAAAAACACTATACATTTTTTTTTCTCTCTATACTTGGTATTCTCAAATAGATTATCCTTCCTCCTGCTTCCTCCAAGGGGAAAATACAATTTTGATGTTCTAGGTGCTAGAATATTTGCTAGTAGCAATTTGAAGGTATTGCAGCAAGGTAAGTAAAACCCAAATTAGTAACTTGTGACTGTGAATCAATGAGCCCCTTCTTTTCTTTTATGACATCTTTCTCTTATGACATCTTTCTCTTCCTGTCAAACTCTTCCACCATCCCTACAATCGCAACCTCTGGTAGAAGTGGAATGCAACCCACGTATACTTATAGTCTGAGTTCTCTCAGTACTATATGTTGTCCAGTGTGTCTATCACACCTACTGCCCCCAAGACTGGCAGGCACCATAGCCTGGAGAAATGTACACAGGAACTAGGACTCTGGCAGAGCTGAGTTCTAATTTGAATCTGGCACTGACTTGCTGGATGGCCTTGGGCAAGCCATTTCCCCTTTCTGGCTATCTTCTCATCTATAATGTAAGGAAAATACTTAATCTTTACAGCACCCCTGTGAGGCAGGAGCGTAAATAACATGAGAAGCAGTATATGAGTAAGTGGGTCATGACTCCATTTTAGTGCAGTTGCCAGGGCTAGTTTAGACTTGCTGAGCCCAAAGTCCAAGCCCCACCACCTGCAGCTGAAACCTGAGGGCTTCAGACGGTGAGGCAGGGCTTAGGTTATAGGCCCCCTCCCTAGGCTTGGAGCCCTTGAGCCTCAGTTTTGGCCCCTACCACAGGCCCATGGGGCTCGGGTGGACTTATGATCATAGAATATCAGGGGTGGAAGGAACCTCAGGAGATCATCTAGTTCAACCTCCTGCTCAAAGCAGGACTGCTCCCCAATATCTGCCCCAGATCCCTAAATGGCCCCTTCAAGGATTGAACTCACAACCCTGGGTTTACCATGCCAATACTCAAACCACTGAGCTATCCCTCCCCCTCATTTAGGCTTCAGTGACCCCTTTTGGGGTTGTATAGCAATTTTTGTTGTCAGAAGGGGGGCGTGGGGCTATGAAATTTCAGAATCCTGGCACTAAGGGTATATATGGCTACGGTTCACACTAAGCCTGGGTCTGTGGGACTCAGGCTTGTTTCCATGCCCAGGCTTAAGCAGCCACATTGCACTATAAAGCTGGGTTTATAGTTGCTGGCCCTAGGGGGTCTCAGTCATGCTAACACATGCATACTCCACTCGACCTGAATTGCGCCTGCAGCTGTATCCAGATTGAAAATGACAGGTCTTGGGACCTGGGCTCTGACCCTCCCCTCTAGCAGGGTGCTGGGTCCTGAGTGCTTCCTAACCCAAGCCAGATTGATTTGTATGTGGACAGAAGAGGGGCTAGGGTTCAAATCTGAATCAAAGACCAGGCTTAGTGGGCAGTGCAAACTTAGACTATGGCTCTGGGGCTTGACATTGGCCTAGCCATTCCTGCTCACTAAGAGTATGTATACACTGCAATAAAAAAAAAAAAAAACCCTACACTTGCAAGTTACAGCGCAATAAAGCAGCCCAGAGCACTGTACCTCACTCCCCCTCAACACTGGCAAGGCACGCACAGCGCTGTGTCTCCGCGGCTACAGGGCTGCTGGTACTCCACCACTCTGAGAGGATTAACAGCTGATGCGCATTGGCTGAGATGCTCCAGCTCCAATGTAAATGGGGAGTATATTATGCACT
The DNA here is from genome assembly GCF_009764565.3 of Dermochelys coriacea. NCBI lineage: Eukaryota > Metazoa > Chordata > Testudines > Dermochelyidae > Dermochelys > Dermochelys coriacea. The sequence goes on from NC_050069.1 coordinate 205,812,588, forward strand.
GACTGACCTCAGGAAACTCCCGATAATCCTTTTAAGTGAAGCATCCTCTCTTGTTTTGTTGTGAACCGCGGATGCCATTCAAAGCTCTGTTTCAGGGGCTGCTTATCAAAACAACAAACACAGCTACTGTTTGCTTTGAATGAGTGAGAGACAGGCAGGGGGTTCTGTTTGGAGTGCCGACAGCTAATGTTTGCTTGAAGAGAGAGGCAGTGCAGGGGCGGGGAGGTAGAGGGGGTTGGGATCCATTTTGGCAAGCAGCTGCTTCTCTCATCTATGAGAAAAAAAGAAACAGCTGCCGTTTGCTTTCAGTGAGTGAGAGAGGGGGTCTGTACTTACAAGACAGCATGCTGACACCCTCACCCCCCCCAAAAAAAACCTCACTCCCTCTCCCCTCAAGCTCCACCCCCGCCCACTTGAAAAGCACGTTGCAGCCACTTGAACGCTAGGATAGCTGCCCATAATGCACCGCTCCCCACGCGGCTGCAAATGGGGCCAGGACAGTGTGCTGGCAGCTGTCAGTGTGGACAGACTGCAGCGCTTCCCCTCCGCAGCTGCACGAAGGCGGGTTTAACGCCCAGCGCTGTACATCTGTAAGTGGAGCCAGGGCCGGTAGAGCCCCATGAGCCTAACGCGAGAAGTGCAGTGCTCCGAGACCTTCCTCACAGGGCACTATTAGAGCCCTGGAGCCAGCCACGGCCCCTCAGTTATTGCAGTGTGGACACTCCCTCCAGGGAACCACTCGGGGGAGGAGGGCAGGGAGCTCTTCACCTCAGGCTGGTTCTCAGCGCGGCCCCTCAGCCCCAGGCCAGATCGCTTCCCGCTCACGGCTGCGACCAGTGACGTAGGGCGGGTCGGCCGGGCCCTCTTCACACGGGAAACTCGGCTCCGCAGCGCGGACCTGGGCGCTGCGAGAGCCGGGGGCGGGCGGTCGCTCAGGACCGGTCTGTCCCGGGCACTCACCCCGGCCCAATCCCTCCTCCGCCTCAGGAGCAGCCCCCTCCCCTCCAGCCCGCCTCAGGAGCAGCCCCCTCACGGCGTCCGCTCTGGCGCGGCACGCCGCGCCTCTCATTGGTCGGCTTCACGGAGCTCGAGCCGCCCACGTTCTCACGCACGCGCCTATGACCTTTAATTCTTCACGCGCCCTCCACCGCCGCTCCGCGCGCAGCAACGTGGGACGGGACAGAACGGGAGCGGAGGGGAGGGTCCCTTCCCATACCCTCGCTTACACCTAGCAGCAAGAATTTCCCTGCCTCTGATTGGCCAGCTCCGATACAGCAGCGATCCAATCGACAGCCTTTGGTTCAAGCCTCCGCCTCGTGCACGGGAGCGTATCCTCCCCAGCCAACAGGTGTTCTCCCGCTTCCTTTTACCGTCACATTGGGCGGTGCACACTTGACTGCACGTAAGTGTCAATCAGAACGAAAGACTTTGCTGATTGGTTGGAAGCTACAGCACCTTCGTCCCGGGGGGCGACCTTGCGCTGCTGGGCGCTTGCTGGCTGGTGTTAAATACCGACCGCTTCTGAGCGAGCGGGATGACGGCAATGGCTCTCCACGGCGCTGCGGAGGAAGAACATGTCAGCGGGGCTCAGCTCATCGCCGAGGCCCTAAAGACACAAGTAAGAGTGCTCCAGGCTGAGTCTCGAGCCCCCGACAGTAACCGGAAATAAGTCTCCTACGGAACGTGGGAAGGGTCATATCGCGTGGTGTAATAATTAGCGCTTCGCGCTGGTACCTGGCTGATATGGGTTCGAAACCAGCCACTGGCTCTCCGCTCCCAAGCGGGTGGCCCTGTGGGAGGGATATGTGTTGTGCATCACCTACCTCCCAGGCAGCAGACAGTGGCAGATGCTGGGGAAGACCCCTGTGCTCTAAAAGCTTGAACGGTAGCAGAGCTGTTCCCAGCAGCCCAGCTCCTGGGAGCCAGTTACGTGCTGAGACCCTCGCCTAGGTGCGTCGTCCTGGCGTGAAGACATCCAGGGGGCCGCATGGAAGGTAACCAAGGGAGCTAGGTTGTGTTAGCATTACAGTGAGGCAGTGTGTGCATCGCCAGTGCAGTCAGACAGTCCAGAGAGAGGAGCAAAGGGTGGGAGGGAAATAATTTTACCATTGGTGAACTCGGGGTAATGGAGGTGCAAAAAGATTGAGCAACTCGCCCTGGGGCTGCAGCAGTCCGGTGCCTTAACCGAGTTGTTCAGGTAGGCAGGTTTTGTGTGGCGTTGGTCAGCTTAGATCTTTTGCAGTTGGCAATACTGGCATCGCTCTGCTCAGTCTCATTTGGGCTTCCCAGTTCACAGTACAATAGGGAAGTATCATCCTTTGCTGCTGTTAGCCCGATACTTTACCCAGTGCTAAACTCATAACCAGCAAACTAGGGGCGTGCTCCTTTCCTCTGATCTATTTTAGATTGAAAACCTCTCAGTGTCTAACATTTATCTGAGCATAAGCTTTCGTGAGCTACAGCTCACTTCATCGGATGCATTTTCCACTGAATGCATCCGATAAAGTGAGCTGTAGCTCACAAAAGCTTATGCTCAGATAAATTTGTTAGTCTCTAAGGTGCCACAAGTCCTCCTTTTCTTTTTGCGAATACAAACTAACATGGCTGCTACTCTGAAACCTCTCAGTGTTTGTGTATATACACAGTTTAAAATAATCTGAGCTGGTTGGGTCATTGTCCAGAGACTAATGTAACTTGGAAATGCTCTTTCGCTCTCATGCAGAGCGACCTTTACTGCCAGTTATACAGCTTTCCTGAATTATAGGCCTGCCCACTCCTTGCCTCTTGGGTCATGTCTACAGTACAAAATGATGTTGACCTAACTTACATCAACATACAGTCACTGTTGTTATTGAATCGCTTGTATGTGCACACTTGGCTCCTTTTGTCAGTGGGGCGTGTTCTCACTGGAACACTTGTATCAGTTGCATTCTCCGTGTGGGGCATTGTGGGATGGCTCCCAAAAGCCAGTAACAGTTGACATAAGTAACACAGGGTCCATGCTAACTCTGCATCGACTTAATTACATCTATCATGACCATGCTGCTGGAGAAGGTGGCGTTATTAAGTCATACTAGTGAGGCATGTACATCAGCAGGAGCCAAATTTAAGTGAAGATGCTTCCTCAGATAGGTTGAAACAAGGCAGGTTACCACATCACCCTGTAGTGTAGACCAGGTCTTGGTTTAAACTCCTACCTCGTCATCATGCTAACTATTATTTTATAATAGTTTTCAAACTTGCATATCCTTTCCTGATTTGAAACAGCTCAAAGTTGGGACAGTTTGTCTAAAAATCTTTAGAGTCATTTGTACTATGGCACTCTTAAGTTAATTATTAAATAAATGGTTACAGGAAAGGAGCATACCCCTAGTTCATTGGTTATCAGTTTATCCCAGGTAAAGTATCCTGCTAACTGCAGCAAAGCCATCATACTTCCCTAACATACTGGAAGCCCAAATGAGATGGAGCAGAGAGATGCCAGTATTGCCAGCTGCAAGAGATCAAAAATAATGAGTCAAACCCTCTGAAGAGATGCAAAATCATGAGGTTATTTTAAAAAAAAAAAAAAGGCTCGGGGCGGGGGGGAATGTTGGTCTTTCTTTTGGTTTTTGAACAAGTAGTGTTATTTACTCGCCCAGATTCATTGAGTAAGTTGATTTTGGTCCCTTCTGAAGGAGCTCTCAACCACACACCTACCCATCCCTTGACCAGCAATTAATTTTACCCCCACACAGCCTTTGCTCCCCCCATCATTTCAGCTGCCCTCATCCCCCATCAGTGCAACACTCCATCAGTTCAGCCCTGCTACCCGCACCCCATCTGTTCAATCTTTATCAGTTTAGCACCCCCATCCTCCTCTCTTCTCAGTTCACTTACAATTTTTAATTTTGATTTTGTTATGAATCCTTTGCTTGCTGTAGTTTGACTGCGACACAAGCACTTGGCCTGGGCCCTTGGATAAAAGAGTCTTGGATACCTTTTTGTTAAGAGCCTACTAAATGCATTTTCCCACTTAGGGGAGGGGAGAGACTTTGTCAACCAACCAGAACACAGTGTTTGGCTTCAGTTCTATAGTAAGGAAATCTGTGCCTGACTACGCAATCATTTTAAATTTTAGACTAAACATAACAGGATAGAAGAACTTTCTTATCTATTACCGAGGAAACACATAACCAATTTGGTACAAGACCTGGAATCTCTTGAAACTGTTCTCCCACCCTAGACTGTATGGATACACAAGGGTTGGATTGTGTATTACTGTTTGCCTGGGGTGGTGATTTTCCCCCATAAATTTTATTGTTATTCTTTTATTCACAATTGACCTCTGTATTTATTAAGAACATGCTAGTAATCTTATATTTGAATCACTATTGAAATGCCAATTAAAATATAGTTTGGTGGGGGGAAAAGTTAATTGTTTAAAAGGAAAATATTTATTTATAATAGAAACCTTGGTTTTTGAGACCAAAGTGTAAGGATCTATTGTAATTACATGCTACTGGAGAACAAGCAATATGCATAAGTGATATCTATCTTTTTCTTGAGATCTTGATGTGGTATTATTGCACTTCAACTTCTGCTTTGTTTTTATGTGATTGTGTACTTTATTAGGATTTAAGATAGGCACACTACACAGAAGAAACATTAGAAATCTGATCATTGTGCATCAATTTTGGAAATAATTCAGATTTTTTTTTTAATTCTCATTTCAGAACATTGAATATATGTTTGGTATTGTTGGTATTCCAGTGACTGAAATTGCAATTGCAGCCCAAGCAATTGGAATAAAATATATAGGAATGAGAAATGAACAAGCTGTAAGTAAATATCTTGTGGACTAGTCATCCTTCCTTTTATTTTCATATTAGCTATATGTTTTACAGTTGAATCTCTGCTTTATAAATGCCTTTCAGGTGTCCATGAAATGCTCATAAAATCTATGATTTTGGTAATCAAGAGCTTGCGGTAGAGTACCCAAACTCAACAGGAGTGCAGTAGCACAGAAGCTTAGCTTCATGCTTTTGGAACTCAGGAGTTCTGCAGGACTGGAACCTGAGGCTCTGTACTTGTTGGAGTTCCCAACTCCTGCAGCAGTTTTAATCAGTGCTAAGGTAGGGGTCATAAGTAAGGCTGTGATTTAGTCACAGAAGTTAAGGAATCTGACTTCCAAAGCCAGCACTGGCTGGAAGCTGCAGGGTCGCCTGCTGAGGCAGAGAGCTGTGGGGAACCCCCACCACCACAGGCAGCCAGGGAGATCCCCACAGCTTGGAGCCACCAGCGGAGGGGGACCCTGGAGCTCCCAGCCCACCAGCGGATGCCCAGACTCCCCATTTTGTCATGGATATTTTTAGTAAAAGTCAGAGACTGGTATGACATTCTATACCTTGGAGGAGCATATTGTAACCTCCATATTCCTCATTTTCATATAGTCGTGATCTTGCATATAAAGCATGCCTTGTAAGGTATCGGGGGAAAGGTTATGATCTGCTGAAAGTCATTTCTCTATCCATATATGTGTATCATTAATGCATATGAAGTTATGAGAATTGTATTGTATGGTGGTCACTAAAACATGCTGTAAGTTGGGAAATCATCCAGATATTGGCTCCCCAAAAGCAACAGCAAGGAAAGTAACCAACACCAAGGCAGGGTGTCAAACAACCCACCAACTGCCATTGTCCAGCAAGGGAGCTACAATGCAATGATACCCTGGTGTGGCCTCATGCAGGTGAAATTGCTGAACTTTGCCTGGAGAGACACTATGTCCCCCAGACATGCCTCGACTTGTGCTCCCCAAGCACATGGACTGAGGGTATAAAACAGACAGAATGGATGCATACTGGGCCCTTCTCCTGCCCTCCACCTTCGCTACATGCGAATAAGACACTAAGAAGAAGACAAGACTCCAACAGAGGAGATTGGCCCTGGTTTAAGGAACAAACCTGTATATTAAGGACTGTAATATCTCGTGGGGTGAGAAAAAAATGCTTAATCTAGATGTTGCCCAATCTAATAGGGTTGAGAGTTTAGACTGCATACTTGTATTTTCTTTTCGGTAACCACTCGGACTTTCTGCATATCACTTAATAGCACTTAAAAATCTATCTTTGTAGCTAATAAATCTGTTTGTTCCATCTGAAGCAGTGTGTTTGGTTTGAAGCGTGTCGGAGATTCCCCTTGGGATAACAAGCCTGGTACATATCAATTTCTTTGTTAAATTGACGAACTCGTATAAGCTTGCAGGGTCCAGCAAGAGATATTGGCTAGTGTCATTCGGTTGCACAATCCAAGGAGCAGCTTACATGCCAGAGACTGTGCGTGAACAGCCCGGGAATGGGGGCTCTCACAGCAGAGTAGGGTAAGGCTGGCTCCCAGAGTCAAGGATTGAAGTGACCTAGCAGATCACCAATCCAGATAACACTAGAGGGGATGTCACAAGCGGTCATGGGCTTCCGTGAATTTTTCATTATTGCCTGTGCCCTGTTCGTGATTCTTACTAAAAATCTTAGCCTTAGTCATAAGTGATCTTTGTTTTACTGGGAGTTTCAATAAAATTGGTGAGTGTTCCTGGAGTTTGTGTTCCAGGGTCCCATCAATAGAAATTAGAAATAGAAAAGACTTATTAGGTCATTTACTCCATCTCCCTGTACGTGCACAGTTCTCTCTCTAATACATTTTCTAGTGTTCTGTGCACTGTTTTAAACATACCAGGTGATGACTTCAGCCACTTCCTTTGGGAGACCTTTCCGCAGTCTTACATATTTCACTGTCAGTTTATTCTCACACTTACCTAAATGTTCCTTTTTCTTAACTTCATTCATTGTTCTTTATCTGCCCCCACCCCATTATCATTAATTCCTCATTGTTTCAAATGTTTGTGAAGTGTTATGTCCATCATTTCAAATGTCCTCTTCTCTGAGCTCTTGCTCTACCTTTCTAGTAGAGGTGGCGATAGATGAACATCTGATCCTATGTTAAGTTTGGCCTTGTTTTCAATGTGATTAAGAAAAATGACTAAGTGGTGGGTCACTTTTCTCTTTCCATTGCTAGCATATTTGTTCTGTCCCAGTGACCTGCACCAGCCACATTAATGGAGCACATCAAAACATTCCTGTTTGCTTATTGCAACTGTATCATGTAAGCGGGAGTCAGTTTAATGATTTTGCCGAGGTGCCAGTTAGATTTTAAGATAAAATCTTAAAAAAAAAAAAAAAAAAAAAATGGCCAATTTAATAAATATTAAAGCCAACATGTGAATAGTATTTAATTAGGATAACTGCTTTTTATTAAGCTCAGAGTGATAACTTACTAATTTTAAAACTGGGTTCTTCTCAGGTCAACTTGAAACTTGGACAGTATTTCTCAAATCAGGGGACTTAATTATTCTTAGCCAATCAACAAGTATATTCATAGTTTTATAGATACACCAAATGTTCCGATCATTTACTGAACACAAAATATACATGCAGTCTTGCAAGTGATTAATATAGACCAGTGTTGGGGCCCAGCAGCTATATCATAGAAGACCATAAATCACCAAGATTTCTTATTACATTTACTTATAATCATCACTTATCAGTCCTTTATCTCTAAAATTTATTGCAGTTTAAATGATTCTCCAGGGAATGAGGATGCACCTTGATTTAAGGAACTCTTATGAATATGCTCCCTGCTATTTCTGGTATTTAATTTGAAAGAGACTAGTTGAATACATCAAAAGTAATGGACTAAAGTTATTGTTTGAGGCACTCTGAGGCCAATTTACTTTGTTTTGCAAAGGAATAACAATTGTATAGTTTCACTTAGTTGAAATACAAAATATGGTTCCTTCAGATCTCATTAGAAAGAGTGCAGATTCAACAAGGTACTTTTCAGTTACTTATATATTAAAGAACATGAAGTGACATACGGTCTCTAAAATGAAATCTCCCAACTTCTGCTCAATCCTAGTTATGCTTGGGATAGGGGAGAGCTGGTCACATGGCTGGTCTAAGTGTCTGGTAGCTCTTTATAGGTTCAACACCTTCTCTGGTGGGCTCAGAAAACTCTGAGGTCCCACCCACTGACCTCAGTTTTATACCTTGTTTTCAGTAATTATTGAAGAGGGCTGACCCTCTTATTTCTATCGGACCCTTGTCATATGGGCACTCAGATTTCTGTTTCTCTGCTGTTTCTGTAGATGGCCTCAGTGTATAAAATTTATTTGATCCTTTTCTTATTGGAGGCTTTTTATGGTTTTTTTTTTTGTTTTTTTTGTTTTTTTTTTTTTTTCCATTTCAGGGATTCTCTATTAATCCAGACTATTAATTGGAATTAATTATCCATCTTTCTCTTAAAACTAATTAAGATGTTTTCCCTAGCAACTCTACTTGCAAGGCTGTTCCAAAACCTCACTTCTGTGATGGTTAGAAACCTTTTTCTAATTTCAAGCCTGAATTTATTTACGGTCAGTTTATACCTTTTTGTTCTTGTGCCTTGTGTTTACTCCACAATCTGTTTATAGAGAGCAATCAGCAGGACTGGATTAACCCATCATTGAGCCCTAGGCTAACAGACACTTCTCTACTCCTGGGGGATTCTGCACCAAAAAATTAAATTCTGCACACACTATTTTAAAATTCTGCATATTTTATTTATCCAAATAATGCAGTGTAATCACTCTGGTTCCAGTTAATTTGGTAATCTGTTTAAACTACAATACAATGGTGGGAGAATGAAAGTGGGGAGCATAGGAGGAAATCCCCAACCCCCCGTGTCTAATAGTAACGTAGCTAGGTTTCACCCTTTATTTCTAGTTATTAGTCAACAAATACATGTAGCTGTATGCTGAGTGTTACAACACAGGCAACTGAAGAGCAAGTGAGGACCAGGGAATCAAACTCTCAATTTATATTGGCGACTGACCGTCTCCAGAAAAGGAATTGGCAAACAGTTCCTGGAGCACACTTTGATAAGAAATTTTTTCAGTTCAAAAAGTTAAACCAGTTATAATCATTGAAGCACCATAAGCATTTATAAGGCCATACTGTCCTTACAGCACTCTGACAATGTAAAGGAGCCGTAAAACTTTTACACCTGTTTTATACTCCTGGGGGAATTCACAAAGACAATGGGAATAATTCACTAAGCAGGCAGGCTGCTATATTCTGCTCTGCCTGAGGGGATGGAACCTGTCCCACACCTACCTCCTCAGAAACACCCCAAAGCCCTGCCCCTCCACACCAAACGTACTGCAATAGCGAGCGAGAGGAAGTGTGTGTGTGTGTGTGTGTGTGTGTGTGTGTGTCGCATAAAGGACTGCCCAGCTCCCCCTTCCCCTCCCCCCCCCCCCCAATGATTTACATCTCTACTGGCTGCTCCGGGCACCCGAACCAACCTGCCTACGCTGCCAGGAAGGGGCATGTGACCGCTTTTGCGGCTTCCCTGGCAGAAGTCATTTTTCTGTGGGGAAACAAGGAAATCTGCGGGGGACATAAATTCTGCGCATGTGCAGTGAGACAGAACTCCCCCAGGAGTAACTTGTCTGAGCCTAGGCAGAGGGGTAGCCCCGGTAGTGGGGAAGGGGGTGTTGGAGAGTGACCCTACCCCACATTCACCTGCATCAGTGCCTCCCTGCTCTGGGTGTTGCGAGCTGCCACATGGGGTCACAATTCCACTCAAATTTGGCCCTGCTGCCTCTCCATCATTTTGGGGAATTTTTCACTTTTAAAAAATAACTAAATGTCAAAAATGTTTTGTTTCAACATGGATTTTTTTTGTTTTGTTTTTTTTTTTTGACCATTTTTTTCAGCTGAAACCATTTGCTGAATGTGGCCCAAATTGTGAATAGTTTTGTTACCCCAAAAGTGCATTTTTCTGCGAATTTACTATTTGTTGCAAAAATTTTGTTCAGCTCTAATATTTAAGTTAATATATAACAGGAGTGCAGGCACTGTTTTTTCTTGTTGTTGTTTTTGTGAAAGAGAAAGTGCCTTGGCCTGTACTAAGTTGGGTACAGCGTTCACCATAAAATCTTTACAATTTCCATCACAATGATGTTCACGGTATTACCCTGTACTTAGTACAGGTAGCACTGCAACGTTATCCACTTGAAAAAGCAAAACTGTGAAGATTTTAAAGGCAATCGCTGTATCTGAAGAGGTATTTTACATGCTGTTTTATTTTGCCACTCACTTAGAAAATGTGTTGTTGCCATGACGCCTGGCTTCTGAGGTACAAAGAACTTTGTTAATCGACCACCCCCTCCAACTGTCATCTGTAAACATTTGTACATTGACATGTTTTCAGCAGGAGGGGGAAGAAATTTGTCACATTAATACTCAAGAAATAGATGACAGTTCAGTTATGTTTTTCTCATCTCCTTGTAAAAGATGTTTGAAAGTGTACAAACAGTAGAACATATTCTACAGTTATTTTCTGTCAAGTTCCCCGAATACTCATTGAGGAAAACAAGATGTAATTTCTTATTGCTGTTATAGTAGATCCCAGATGTTTACCATATGACCAGGTCATCGGTGGCCAGAAAAGCAACTTAAAAAAATACAAAAGGAGCCCAGATTTATCCTGGCATCAAAAAAAAGTCTGAGGGTAAGGAGGGACAGTTTGACAATTTTCTGGGCTCTTTGTCCCAGGGAAGCAATGCTGTACACAAAAGACTGGGCCAAATTCATCAGAGTCTAAGTTGTGAAACCTACACCCTCTTCTAGCCCTCTCTGGTAAGCAGATACAAATCCAAGGGAGTGTAAATTACACAATGTGTAATTTAAATCTCCTTACACATAATTTCTGAATTTGGCTCACTGAGTCTAAGGATATCTAGTTAGTATGACTCATACCCTCCTATTTATATCCCACTGCCAACCACTTAGCCTCTAAGACAGTAGAAGTTTAGTTGGGAAGACCAGTTTTCCCACATTTTCAGCTGATTAAGCCTTTAGGTAAAAGTGATCATTTTAATGACCGAAGCACATTCAGTCTCCTATTTTAAAACCCATCTTACAGATTCAATTGATGCAATATCCTTGTGCAATAGCAAGCGGGAACGCACACAAAAAAAAAAAGATGAAAAAAGTAAATGTCATCAACCTTCATGACATGAATGAGCATGCAGAAGAAGAGCCTGGAGGGAAAAGGAGGATGCTTGTTTTTGTGTTTCCATAAAAGTGTGTGGTCACTCAGCCTTTGCCTACAGACTCCTAGCTAAAGGATATTTGCAGGTCCTTGGGAGTGTCCGGTTTAATAGTGTATATAACGCACCCTTACTCATAACCTTTGGAAGGGATGGCTGTGGAATGTTACCTCCTTAGCGTAAGATCCATTAATCAGAACAATTCTTATGTTTAAGATGCTAATTTAGTTTAAATTTTATGATTAAAAGTTTTGGCATGTGGAGAGGCTGAAATGTGGATATGTGTAAGTAACCTTGTGTGCTCTTCAATAGGCTTGCTATGCTGCCTCTGCTGTTGGGTACCTGACGGGAAGGTAAGCTGCATATTTATTTTATATAAAACATGGGAATTGTTTGAGCTAGAGCACTGTCAGTTCCATTTTTGGAAATGATGTATGAGTTAAAGCAAATGGAGTAAGACTGTAAAGCTAAAGGGTGCCTCTTTGAAATGACACAAGAACTGCATAGGTATATCTATATTTACACAGATTGAGTGTAAATATCTGTATATCATTCTGCATCTATTAACTTCCTTAATCTAAGTTGAGATTTAGCCACTAGTGACTTCAGGAAGTTGAATTATCCATTGAGGAATGGAAGTGAGATTAGTTTACATTTTCAGATAAATGAACCATATGCTCAAAAATGCACCATCTCTGTTAGTCTTATTTGAGGTAACTAAATCAGCTATTTTCATGTACAGAAACCCACCAAAATTTTGTTTCTTAAAACTTGCATCTAAGTTAAAAATGGCCAAATAAATTTTTTTTCCATTTGGGAGAGGGGCACAATAACATAACTAGTATTTAGAACATGTATGGCACGTAGCCCTGCTGTATTAATAAATATTAAGTGAATGATTAAGCTCTATACCCAAAACTGTGTAAGGTTAGCACTTACACAAGCTGCACGTTATTGCATGGAGATGCTGTTGTGATAGTTGGAACATAAATCTAGAGTTACAGGTAGCACTTCACTGCTGTATCAGCTTTGCTGTCGACGTAACTCACAACGCAGGAACAGTGACCTGCACAAATTGAGTGGTTAAGTCTCACTAGGAGAGGGACAACATTGCGCCTCTCAAACTTTTTCTTCAGTTTTACTACTTCTTCTTTTTTTTAACCTCCAAATACTAATGCAACACCTTAAGCCCAATACACTCATATAAAAATAGTCAAAACTAAAGCTACCACGGTTTATTGCAGTATGGGAGATGTGCTATGTCTTTGTTCTAGGATGGGAGATCTGCTACACCTTTGTCCATTTCAGAGTTGGACATAAGACATAAAATATTGATAATTTGATTTTTCTTCTCTGAATAAATGTTTAATAAAGAGCCCAGTTTTCTGTTTTTCCATGTAAAGGGTCTGTAAAGCTAGTGGAACTGGCCACTCTACCGCTGCCATAAAAAGTGTTCCAATTTAGCATAATGCCAGCATAATGGTTCTGTGATGACTCTTTCCCACCACAACCCCATAGCCACTGGTGTAGGGGGCAGGGCCAGATTGCTACCATACTCTAGCTATTCTGTGCTACAAGAATGGCCCCTTAAGGGCTGTTAACTTTTAGCCAACTATAGTTAGAGGCTGCTCTTACTAATGTTGAGGATGGGCTGAGAATAGGGGAAGTACAAAGATATCTTTATGCTACTTTCCCTTGATCCGCCCCTCCTCGTTGAGCAGGATTCGGATGGAATGGAAAATGTGGTCAAAGTGTTTAAGGGGTCACTGTCAACTATGAATTAAAAGTAGCTTTCATGTTCTGTTGATGCTCCTGAATCCCTCTGCACTGTTTTTTTTATAATTGTTTCCTTATGTAAAAAAAAAAATAAAAATCTGTCCCCTGTTGTCAATTCCCCCCCCCCCCCATGTATAAAGTTAGAGGACTGATTATAAGAGGGGAAAAAGTGAAACCAACTAGACAGTGCTGTAAAATGCAGAAATTAAACACACTCCTTTTTCCAGTTATAGTGTCTGTTACTTTTAATAACTGTAGGCTTTAAAAAAAAATCAGACAAAATAATGTTTTTAGGTTGACGCTGTCCCTTTAACTGTTCAGTATTAATACCGTCTTCATGTAGCTTTATGTATTATGAATTATTCTATAAAGGGCCCAGTACTCTGTACACATCCTACCCTACTCACTCTATTAAGTCCTTTGGGTGCTGTATATTTTAATAAACAATTTAAAATGCATTTAAAACTCCTAAAATCTTAAAATAAATATAATTTAATCATGGACATCTGACAGAGATGGGGAGAGAAGGCAAAATGGAGAGGGAAAAGTCATTCTAGAGAGAGAGAGAGAATATATAGTAGTGGTGAAATTAAACAAAACATCTTCTAGAATACAAAATGTTTAGGATTTTAAAAGTGAAAAGAAATGAGACAGATTTCAGGGACAGCAAATTTCTCACCCTAAGATCCTTCACTTACATTTCAGTGTTCTATGATGGAGAATCTTAAAAAGAGGGTGGCTTGAACACACAAACCCATCAGGCTGAGATTCAAGGGGATGTTTCGAATACTCCCTGGATCTACATCATTAAGTATCAGCAATGTCAGTTTAAATCAACCCTTTAGAGGCAACCAATGCAGGAAACCCTGGGTGAGCACAGTATGATCATGGTAGCTCAAGCCAGGGACTAAACTTCCCACTGTCTTCCAAATAATAGGCTGCCAGTGATGGAGTAGATGTGGTTAAAGGCAGTTACAGAAATGGAGCTTTTTGATCACCAGGGCATAGGTCAGAGGTGGGCAAACTTTTTGGGCTGAGGGCCACATCTGGGTGGGGAAATTGTATGCAGGGCCGGGTCAGGGGGTTGGGGCGTGGGAGGGAGTGCAGGGTGTGGGAGTGCAGGGTGCAGTGTGCAGGAACGGGCTTAGGGCAAGGGATTGGGGCAGAGGAGGGGTGTGGGGTGTATGAGAGGGCTCAGGGAAGGGGGTTGGGGTTCAGGGGGGTGTGGACTGCAGGAGGGGTGCAGACTGCAGGAGGGGGCTCAGGGCAGGAGTGCGGACTGCGGGAGGGAGCGCAGGGCAGGGGGCTGGGGTGCAGGAGGGGTGTGGGGTGCAGCGAGGGCTTAGGGCAGGGAGTTGGGGTGCAGCAGGGGGCTCAGGGCGTGGAGCTGGGGTGCAGGAGGGGTGCGAGATGCAGGGAGATGGGGTTCAGGAGGGGTTCGGGTGCAGGCTCCAGCCTGGCGCCGCTTATCTAAAGTGGCTCCGGGGTGGCAGCAGTGCACACCGGGGCCAGGGCAGGCTCACTGCGTGCCTGCCCTGGCCCCACGCCACACAGCTCCAGGAAGCTGCTGGAACCACGTCCCTGTGCGGCCCCTGGTGGGGACAGGGCTCCACGCACTGCCCTTGCCATGCCTCCAGGTTGAAGCTCCCATTGGCCGCAGTTCCCCGTTCCCGGCCAATGGGAGCTGCAGGGGGTAGTGCCTGAAGGCAAGGGCAATGCACGAAGCCCTTTGCCGCCCCCCACCCAGGCCGCAGGGACGTGGTGCCGGCAGCTTCTGAGAGCGGTGCGGAGCCTGCCACACCATGGCGGGGCAATCCCACGGGCCGGATCCAAAGCCCTGAGGGGCCGGTTTTGGCCCGTGGGCCATAGTTTGCCCACCCCTGGCATAGGTTATGCGGTCCTGAGCTAACTACAAGTGCAGCATTCACAAGTTGCAAAGCTGAAGAAAACTACTTTCATACCTTGTCCACGTGTTTTGTTTTGTTTTTTCATAAAGAGGATCTGGGTAATCCTAGGGCTGGTCTACACAAGAAAGTTATGTCAACACAGCTACATCACTTGGGGGTGTGAAAAATTCACACCCCTGAGAGATGTAGTTAACCTGACCTAAGCTCCAGTATAGAGAGTGCAAGGTCGATGTAAGAATTCTTCCTAGCTACCACCTCTCGGGGAGGGGGATTTACTACTGCGACAGAACTCCTTCTGTTGCTGTAGTGTCTACGCTACAGCTGCAGCATTTCTAGTGTAGATATAGCCCTTGATTCCTAATCTGCCTCTCTGGCTCCAAGCGCATCCATCCATATGATGCAATTTGACTGTCGCTCTCTAAAAGTTTAATATTCTTGAAGTTGAGCATTTGTCTAATTCTTGTTGTTCTGTATTTTTCATTTTCCTTCTGATCTATTTTGCCTCTAGGCCAGGAGTATGTCTTGTTGTTTCTGGTCCAGGTCTCATACATGCTCTGGGCGGAATGGCAAATGCGAACATGAATTGCTGGTAATGTAGCTACATTTCCTCTTACTAATTCTAAGTATTAGCACAATCGTTGTCCAAACTTGTATTCGGATTTTTTTGGTTTATTGCTCTTCATTGCAGATATTTCTACCTTTTTGATATTTGATAAAAAGTTTTGTCATTGGAAATGAGAAGTGAATTCATTTTTCTTCAGTACAACTGATCTAGTTTAATTTTTCTCATTTTCAGAGATAAAAATCCTCCTGCCTTGCTACATCATATGTTCTGTAAAATCCAGTTATTTACTGTGTAATGTACCCGGATACATGTGAAAATCAAGGTGGTAACCAGTCTTCTAATATTCTGTTGATGAGTGCAGTGGGTAGAAGCAGCTCTGAATCCAAAAAGAAGCTTACAAATGCTTTTGGGTTAATGACTGCCTCTCATTATTGGCCTATGTAATAATGAAATGTTTGGTTTTTGGTGCATGTTGTTTAACAGTTAAATGTTGAATTAAATGAAGATGAAAGTGCAGTAGCAATAGTGTTTACTCCCACAAGTCTTCACACCAATATGGCAACTTTAATTGGCTTGTGAATAAAAATAAAGTTGCTGAGTGAGTTACGTGAAACATTTTCGGTAGAAGATTGCATAGCACTAGGTACACGTGCATCAGACCATAAGGTTAATAAACAGTTGGCTAGCAAAGAGCAAAAGTGATGGTTTTAGAAGATTTCCATATGTAGGAAGCAGTGTTTGCATATGCTGACAGAATCACTTGATAGAGAACTGTAGTTTATCGGATAGGATCCAAACTGCTTTTTACACAAGAATTGGTTACAAATACTTGGTTATGTATGAAACTGCCTGACCAAAAGAAATCCTGGTGTGACTTTTTGTTTTTAAATAATTGATGAGTTTGGTCACTAGGAAGAAGCTTTCATATCACTTTGGTTAATTTGTAAGATATGTTTGGCTGATGTTTGCACTTTCCCCCTGAAAATCCAATTTGGCTGAGACTGGTTGTGCATGCCTGATTTAATCTTGCACAAATCTCCAATCTTGGCAGAAGATGAGGAAAGTGGATTATCCTCTAGCTTGACAGAAGATTTGATAGTATAGTGAGAATCAGATCAATCTACACGCTAATTGTCTAACCATTAGTCCAAGATGCTTATGTTTTTGTCCCTTACATATAGTAGGTGTCATGGAAATAGATGCATTCATTCAGTGGTGAAAAATCCACATCCCTGAGTGCCTTAGCTATGCCGACCTAACCCCTGATGTAGACACAGGTAGGTCAATAGAAGAAAGCTACTGTCGACTTGGGAGGTGGAGTTCTTAGAGAGATGGGGGGGAAACCCTTCACTGTAGTCTGTGTTCACACTATGGGATTATAGCAGCATAGCAATGGCACTATATTGCCCAACGTGTAGACATGGCCTGAGTCTCTATCCCCTTTTCCAGCAGAGATACAGACCCTGAATTATTGTCCAAACTGCCTCTCACCCACCATTTTATTTATTTATTTATTTAATGTTAGTAACTCAGAAATAACACACCTTAAACCTCAGCCTAAGCTTTTCTCATTGAGCTTGGCTGTTTCTATGGTTTCTCTCCAGGGTCCTCTCTGTCCTAATTTCCTGTAACAAGCAGTGACTCTTCTATACCTTTAATGCTCTGGTTGGAATTAACTGGACCCATCTGCCAGCACAACTTGCCAGTATTTACCTTGCAAGGTTTTAACATCTGAAGGTGAAATCCTGGCCCCACTGAAATCCCATTGACTTCAGTGGGCCAGGATTTCACTCTGGGTACGTCTACTCTGCCCAAAAAAAAAAGCCAGCCAGTCTTGGACATGGGTCAACTGAGTTGGGCTTGTGCTAAGAGGATAAAAAGAGAAGTGTAGATGTTCTTTCTCAGGCTGGAGACCAGGCTTTGAGAACCCCCCGCCCCTCACTGAGTTTTGGAGCCTGGGCTCCAGCCAAAGCAGGAACATTTACCCTGCTGTCTTTAGTCCTGTAGTACGAGCCTGAGTCAGTTGATCCAAGCACTGAGACTCGCTGCCATGGGGCTTTTGTTTCTTTGCAGTGTAGATGTACCCTCTGAGAGTCTGCTACCCTGTTACTAATTGCTATGTGAGCTCAATTAAAGTAGACACTTAATAAGCTCTTGTAAATTATGCTTGTAAGAGGGAAAACTTTTAATTCTTCTTCCATTCAGAAAAAATATAATCCATTATTAAAAATGATCTACAGTATTCCCTGCTTTTGTCAGAATCATTTTGAGTGCATATAGTTTTATCATGGTGTAGCTGCCATGAAAGATTGTATTATTGCTCATGACAATTATAAGATTAAACTACAGATAAGAGCAGCACTTTATAATGCTATTGTAACCTGTGGTTGCATCAGTGTTTCTTCAGCTTAGCTAAAGGTCTCATCCTACAGACACTTACTGCTGAGCAAAATACTCAATAATGTGAATAGTTCCATTAACTTCAATATTCTCTCTACCTAACCTGCTCTTGACTGCAGCTAGGCTGCTCACAGTAGTAAGTGCTACTATTAGTAACATTTATGGGATTATGCCTGTAGTAATGTACAATGAATTTATCGGGGGCGTGGGGAATGTTTCTCAGAGCTGTTTGGTTTTGCAAAAGTCCTCTTCATAGATGAAATTTGGAAAAGCTAAATGGAATTGGCATAGGACTTGTCATCCTGAAGTGGACGTAACTAGGTTCTGATGTCAGCCTATATCTAACATCTCAGAGGAAAGTAAAGTACCACTACCCAACAAAATAAAACATCCAGAATGGTAAAAGTGGGTGTTTTTTATGCTTCAGATGTGTTTTCCATGGGGATTTTTGTTCAAGATGAGACCAAGCTACAGTGTTCCAATCTCAGTATTCCAAAACTTTTGGATCAGAAGTTTTAATTTTGGCTCACTATAGAGAAGTGGCCTGCTTGTGAAATTAAGGTTTAGATCCAAATGTCCCCAGTGGTGTCCAGGATTGGATTTATGTACTGGGGGATCTCTAGTTTTGCCTTTTAAAGTACTCCTATTATGCATACTCTAATCAATAAAAAGGATTTACAGAGGAAAATGTTTTTGGAGAAAAATCCTGAAAAGCTAATGGAGTGCTATGCTGGAGTTAACGTTACTCAAATAAGCAGATCAAGTGGCCGTCTCGTATTGACTCATCATTTCACAGCTTATAAAGTATCATACTGACCTAGAAGTTGAATGAACTAGTTTTCGTTCATCCTGGGAGGAAGGCATTTATAACTTACAGCGCTGGTTTTAAGAGTCTGTCCCACATGAAGATATATTCCATGTGCCATATCAACGTTCTCTTGTACACGCTCTGTCTCTCTTTCACTCTATATAGAACTAAACTAATAACATAGGCATCTATGGTCATGTTAAAATGTTGCTCATCTCTCTGTTCAGGTGCATTGTAAAAATTTGATGTGATAGAAGCATAGCCATCATTGAAGAATGTATGGCCAATTGTTGCTGCATGACTTATCTGCAGTGCAGAAGAGGGCTCTACGCTCAGTGCAGATCTCTAACCTCTCTTTGAGAAAGAGGCTTACCTAGATTCCTTATTCTAATGACTGTGCACTGTGGAAGAAATGTAATTGTAATATCTTAAAGGATACTAAAAAGTTTACTCTTTAGCAAATGAATGCTGTTTAGAGTCTGATGTAAAGTGCTGATCACCCTCTTCTCCTATTGAGGTCAATGGAAACTGAAGGTGCATAGTATCTCTGTAAGAAGCATTAAGTGATGGGCAGGATTGGGTCCTAAAATATATATTTTAAGAATCAGATTTTTGATGTGTTTTTTGTTGTTTTGGGGCTTTTTTAAAATTTGCTTTTAAAAATAAAATATTTTGTGTGCTTGTTTCAGGCCTTTGATTGTTATTGGAGGCTCCTCTGACAGGAATCAGGAAATCATGGGAGCTTTCCAAGAATTCCCACAGGTACACAGATATATAACTTTCTGCATAAAGGCTTCAGGTAAATAAATGGAGGCAGATCCGCCGCTAGTGTAAATTGTCATTGCTCCACTGAAATCAGCTGTGGATCTGCCCTTCTGAGTTTGTGGGAATATGTAACTTTTTGCTTTCTGGAAGGCTGGGTTTGTTTTGTTTTTTTATCACAGCACGTAGAACACCCATTCATGCTGAATAAGATAGAAAGAGGCAAAACGCTTCATTGAATCTGTTTTGGTGACTAAAATAATTTCTTTTCATGATAAAGATTCTGTTTTTTCTATGATAAGAAAGGTAGAGTTTGTCATGTCAAGTGCTTCTTTGTAGCATGTTTCATTACAAGCTGTTGTAGGCCTTGATATTCTGTGGAATTTATTTCTTTTGTAAACAATAAATGTGAATTAATCACCACAACACTTTTATAAAGAAAAAAGTATGTGATTCTTGTAATGTTTCCTTTTACTTTTGCAGGTTGAAGCTTGTAGGCTATACAGCAAATTTTCTGTCAGACCCAGCAGCCTAGAAGCTATTCCTGCTGTTATTGAAAAGGTACAAAACAGTACATAGCAACACATGTTTAGCATTTAGACAGCTTCTCTTTAATTCCTCAAGTTTTGGAAATAATTGTTTATCATTTAATTCCCTAATCCTACAAATTAACTAATCAACAAGCCGGTAGTAAGGTCGCTGTAAACACTTGGGCGATCTTTCCCATATGTTAGTTCATGGAATAAGGTTACAAACAGCATATGGGCTCAATCTGACTCTCACTGAAGTCCACAAGAATCTTTTAGTTGACTTCAATGGGAGTTGGATAAAGCCTTTTAAAAAAAACATTCTGTGTGACAGAGGTGCAGGAGTTAAGACTGCAGTATGTACAGCTTCATCTCTTCAATTTTGGCCATGAAGGAGTATTGCTAGATGCTCATTTTGTGAGATTTAGGTTTTCCACAGAGAGATCCTTATTTTAGCTCTCCAGGATTGGGTTTGAAAAGTCTCATGCCACTACTTCAGCACCACAATAACCCTGTCAACTTAAATCCTGTCACAAGCAATACTGTTTCCAGAAGTGCCAGTTCAGCACAGCATCTATGGAACAGGAGCACTGGTATCCTAAGTAATAGAAGATGGCGGCTTCAAGGATCATGCTACTTTAAACAGAAATTCAGCAGGAAATTTTGACTTAGTAACTGCAGATATAACAGCTGATACTGTTGCTGTCTCAGTGTAAATGAGGCAAAGCATTTACAATCCTAGAGCTTCTGTCCACTGGCTCACATCAACTGGCTTAAATGGGGTAGGAGGGAATTTAAAAAGTTAGGTTAAAATAGCCCATTATAAATTGTGTCCAGGAGGGTTTTCCTGCAGGTGCATAGGGAATAAAACAGCGCACTTCCTTCATTACACTGATTTTTTTTTTTAAAGTATCAAGATTTTTAAAAATTCTCTTAAACAGTGATTAAAATGGTGCTCTTCTCTTCTTTCAATAAATCTAGGCAGTGAGGTGCAGTACCTATGGTCGTCCAGGTGCCTGTTATGTTGACATGCCAGGAGACTTTGTAAATCTACAGGTGAACAAGAGCTCTGTCAAGTGAGTACAAGTTACTTGGATGGGTGATGTTGTTAGATACTGAGTTTTACCTACATAATCTTTTAATCCATTGGTCATTGCATTTAGCAAAAAAATCTATTTGAAGTAATATATATATAATTTTTTTCTTTTTAAAGAAAGGTTGCATAACCTACCATTGGGGCTTGAACACATTGAAATTATATTACTTGCAGTCCAGCTTATGGATGTAGTATTCTATTATGTTATGCAGCGGTGAATTTATAAGAAGTGAAATATTATGACAGTATTGTTATACCATTATGTAAAGCAGTGGTACATTCTCACCTAGAATACTAGGAATATATAGGAGAAAGAGATGAGTTCAATGATCGGCAATGAATTACTAGGAGACATTGAAAAAAAATATATATAATGATGAGAGATTGAGAATACAAGGACTGTTTACATTGGGGAGGAAAGCACTTAAGCATGTACTTGGCCCCATTCCTATTCAGGAAAGCACTTAAGTACATGTTGAAGTCCCATTGACTTAAGGGGGTGGCATTTGAATGGCAGGTAGTATGTTAATTGAGGTACTCCTGTGATATCAAGTGGTGGGTTTTGC
The DNA here is from genome assembly GCF_009764565.3 of Dermochelys coriacea. NCBI lineage: Eukaryota > Metazoa > Chordata > Testudines > Dermochelyidae > Dermochelys > Dermochelys coriacea. Next base: position 205,834,126 of record NC_050069.1, read on the forward strand.
AGGCTTTTATGGGGACACCGTCAAAAGTGGTGAGGAGGAAACTAGAGTGGGCAGCCTTTGCAGCTGTTTTATTGCCATAATGAGAAGAGAGGGTTTATACAGGGAGGTAGCTGCCCACATATGAGAGAGAGGAAAGGAAAGGTTCAGAATGCCAGACTTTGCCAAGACAAATAATTTGATTTAAAATGACTATATATGTGTTAATAGAAATGTGCATAGGTTATTAGTTCACAGTGTGATGCACATATAAAATAAGGAGATATTAAAATTAGGGGGGTTATTTTTGTAGCATGCTAAATATTTTGTTTGTTCTATGGAGTGGCTTATTCTCAGAAAAATTTGGTTTGAATATGATGAGCAATTTAAATTTTGTTTGTAAAATAAAGTTGCTGTTCTGACAAATACCATAGAAAGTGTAAAATAAACTGTTATTTTACGAGTGACTGATTTTACCTTTTGAGAATTGCTTGCTTTTCATTGCATTTCCTTTGAAGATGCTGGCCTGTCTGTCTTTCAGATATGTTAAATGCTGTTTGCCGCCTCCTGTCTGCACAGCAGAACACTCTGCTGTATCTGTAGCAGCATCTATCCTTGCACATTCCAGACAGCCTCTCCTAATCATTGGCAAAGGTAACATGATTTGATGTAGCTTTGAACTTTGCCACGTGTTGGAAAAAATAGTGACCAAAGTAATATTTCTCATAAATTTAAAGCATCTTTTTTTCCTTTCACTGTTTATAAAATAACATCTTTAAACTTGGAACTAAAAATCTGTTTTTCTACTGGAATATTTTTTTCCTCTATCTTGTACATACACTGGCTTGCTCTAGATTTTCCCTTTATTTTTTTTCTTCTAGAGAAAGTCAAGTCAATACAATACACTGAATTGATATGGAAAACAAATGGGTAAATATTGTCCTAAGTGTAAAGCCTGTTCCAACCAAAGCTTAAACAAACCCTGTTTGTCAAAATGTAAAAGTCCCTTCTCTGACATATACCTGTCTAATACCCTTGCATTCTACTGTGAGAATCAGAACACCGAACCAAAGTGATCTTTATTATTTGATTTGTACTCACTGAATGTGCCAGAGCTGGATCATGAAGCCCACTCTGTAACCATACAACAGCTGCTGCTGTCATTGCTATATTACAAACTTTCCACTACACTCTGCCAGTGCATTTCATTTCTGATCTAGAGGTGGTCCCTCTATGGATCAGAGGGTAGTTCAGACTCCATGCCCATTCAGTCATTTTGCCTCTCTTCTAAGGGGGGCAGTTCTGATGCTTTTTGTGATGAAGACACACATCCACCTGGAACTGAATCCACCAATTTATTTCATAAAGGCCACTGAATTCCTAGGCAGTTACTAGAGAGCTGGCTGAATATGAACAGGTGAATGAGAGATGGAAGGCTCTGATATCGGAGAGAGAGGTTCTATATTCTCACATAAAGAGAAATTGAAAAATTTTGGATTGTTTACTCATAGAATGGGGACAAATATGTGACATAAGAGTATATATAAAATAATGAATTGTATAGAGAAGGTAAATTAGGAGCATCTCTTCTCCCTGGTCTATAAATAAGACCAAAGGGACACTCAATGAAATTGAATAGTGGGACATTTGAAACTGATGTAAGGAAATACTTTTTTCCACACAATGCGTAATTAGACCACAGAACTCATTGCCACAGGATGTTGCTGAAGTCAAAAGTACAGCAAAATTCAAAGAGAAATTGGACATTTGTATGGATAACGCACATATCCAGAGTTGTAGTTTAATGCTAGAAAAAAATTTTGCTAAGGTTATAAAACCTCATTCTTCAGGTTTTAAACCAGTTACCCTTTTTGAGGTCAAATTATCCCACATCTGCTTATTATGGGATTTCTTGCACCTTTCTCTGAAGCACCTGATGATCGCCTTTGTTAGAAACAAGGTATTAGACTAGAGGGACCACGAATCTGATCCACTAGAACAATTTTTATGTTCTTCCTGCCAAACACCAGAGTTCTCCAGTCCTCTAAAATTGGACTTGTTTTCTAGTAGTCAAGATCTTGCAGATGACTAAATAATCAGAGTGCTTTTGTTGGCACGTTCATTCAAGTGCTTAGGAGATGGTCGGTGATTAAAACCCAAGAGAGACCCTAAAGTCACTTATCAAATATTTTAATTGCAGTGCTTTCTACTGCGTATGCTAAATGTCTAGCGCCCTAATTTCCAAGCTTCGGCCGTTGGGAGACCTCATAATTCCTGTTAGGTAAAGGTGTCTTTAGCTGCTTCAGTGTAAAGCATGACACACAAATTACTATGTTACCCACAAAAACACAATGTTAAAAGGCCATTATTAAGGTTGAAAAATCAAGTACTTGAAAGATATGCCAGAATTAAGATTACCTGTGCATCCTTAATTCAGGCCCCTTGTGTGTATGTATTATGATACAGTTGTTAATTACATGATCGTGTACTTTTTTTTTTTTAACGCTCATTCAGTGCATAGGACAGACCTGGGAATGAATCAGGGTTGTGGAGTGAAGAACAGTGCCGTTATCTATAGGACCCCTGCCTCTTTTGTTGCAGAAGTTGGAAGGTGTGTGGTGACTGAGGCAGGGGATTGCAGGAAGAGAAAGGATGGTCTCATGATTAAGGCAGTTGAATGCTACCCTGGGGAACTGTATTCTATCCCTGCCTCTGCCACAGAGTTCCTACATGATCCTATGCAGGTCACTTAAAGAAAACTTTTCACAGATGGTCAATAACTATGTGTCCCTCATTTTCTGGACTCCTGCCTTCAGATTCTGAAATCTGATTTGAGAAGTGCTGAGCATTTACAGCTGCAACTGAAGTCAATGGGAGCTGTGCTTTGAATGTATGAAGTGCTATATACTCTGAAAAAATCAAGTCCCAGGTGCTTCAAAGTGGGCACCCAAAATTAGTGGATTCTATTGACCTTTTAATGTCTGTGATCTCAGATACCAGTCTTTAAAATGAAAATAAAACCCTTTCATCTCACTGTGAAAATAAAGTAGTGTTTGTAAAACACCAGATAAACAAGCACCATAGAAAAACCCATTGGGAAAGTAATCTGTTTTCAGAGCCTGGTTTGAATAGTGTACAGTAAATAAGGAGTAGGACCACATATTGAACAGTGAGGAGAAAATAAAATGGTGCTCACTTAATGAGCAACTATGCACTATTAATTTTGTGCACAGACTGAGATCGGTGTGGTGAAAAAATAGCATGTGATCATATAGTTAAATACTTCATTGTAATGCATACACATTCGGGGGGGGGCTGGATTAAGGCTGTACAGACATTAATTCTGGTATTTCCTAACTTTCCAGTGCTTGACCTTGCAACCGTAATTTTCTTTTAACATAGTTTTTGTGTGCATAATTTCCTGAGTATTTAAAAAAACAAATTGAAAAACAGAAATTCCATCATGTGGTATCCTGTTGACATGCATGTGGTTCATGAGCAGGTTAAAACCTTTAAATCTTCAGCAGAGACTTCCTCCACTTGAGCTAATGGGATAACTATATAGCAGTAGTAGATTATCATTCTCTGTGTGGACCAGATGAGAGACACAATTTGCAATGGATTTCACAGATGCTTGTTGGCAGCAGAGGAATGATGAGACTCATGAATCTTAGGTTCCATTCCAGGCTCTGGAGAGGAGTGTGCTCTAATGGGAACAGATTCTTCTGCTTATACACCCCAAGTTTTTGACCCCTTCTGCCCCATTCCGTACAATGTGACCATGTCCCAGTCCTATCTCTTCCCTGTGCCAAATCACAGGGGTGCTAGAACTTCTCAGAGAAAGGATTGCCAGAATTTTATACCATAAGCAAAACAATGTATTTTTCCCCAACCTCTTTCTCAGAAACAGCTAATCCATTTTGGTAGAAATTTTTCTGAACACATTCTGCATGTGGCAGACACCTGCCATGGAAAGTCTCAGCCAAACAAAGTTTGGCAAGTTACAAGCAACTGAAAACAGGGTTTTGTAATGGGAAGTGTCAGGCTGTCTTAATAATAGGCAGCGCTACCAGCCCCATCTATATAATATGATTATTTAGGTTAGTTGAAGAGTACATGTTTCAGAGATCACACTGTTCTCCTCCTGTTTTAGAGAAACATTTAAGCATATTTGTAATTTTAAGCATATGAGTATTTCTAAGTCAGAGGGACTATTCACTCACATGCTTGAAGTTAAGCCCTTACTTAAGCACCTTGTTTAAATGAGGCCATGAAAAGACATAATTAGAGATCACATTAAACCCTGCTTTATACTTTGTTTCCTGTAGGTGCTGCTTATTCACGTGCTGAAAACAGCATTAGAAAGTTGGTGGACCAGTGCGGGCTGCCGTTTTTGCCTACCCCAATGGGAAAAGGAGTTGTTCCTGACAACCATCCAAACTGTGTAGCTGCAGCCAGATCCAGGTCAGTATAAACCAAGGCTTTGCTTCCAATCCTATCTTCTGGGAAACTAATAGGAACATACCATTAAAGATGCAGCAAATTGTAATGTTACAAATACTGTGGAAGGCCTAACACAAAAAGCAAAAAAAAGTTTAAGTGCAGCCGCATTTCGTGCCCTGCTTTATGGCAGTGGATAAAGCCAGTAGCTTTACACAGCTTGTGTCAAATGCTGCTTAGAACTGAATCCAGGGTGAAAGCTTGGGAGTCGCTAGTAATTTTTGGCAAAAGCTAGTCTGAATTCTTTTGAGTTACATTTTGTTGTATAAATATTAAGCCTATATCAGACCACGTAGTATTTTTAACATGTAGTTTATAGCACAAAATGAAGTATGTAAACAAGTTACATTACATGTAGCAGAAAACTACTGGCATATTCAGTGTTCTGACCTTTAAGGCTATAAAGGTGTATATAAAATGGAGTATCACATTTCAAATTTTGCTTTATGCAGCCTCGCTTTTATATCATTTGTAGTACATTCCAGTTTAATTGAACTAGGGTCTCTGTAAATCCTTTAATTGGATTGAAGAGACATATATTGAAGATTGTGTTTTAAAAAAATAATGGTAGTCACCAACAAATTAGTGTGAGCTTGCTTATAGAGCGCTTATAGGTATGTGTGTACAGTGGGTTTACTTTGCAGCAGAAACTCCTATATACTTAAACGTAAACAAAGTTGTGTGTTGAGCAAAATACCTTCATCATTATGGAGTATGTTGTTAATAAATCTGAGAACTTAAAAACTACACCTTAGGTATTTTGCTCAGCAGCTGGGACACCTTGGTTATACACACCTGAGGGCTGAATTAAGGTTGTGTGTAGGCTGACAAGACAGCAAGTATGAAAAATCAGGACAGAGGGTGGGCGGTAATAGGCGCCTATATAAGACACAGCCTCAAATATCAGGACTGTCCCTATAAAATCGGGACATCTGGTCACCCTAGTTGCATGGTCAACCTTCATTCTGGTATTTTCTAATTTTTGAGTGCTTGACTTTGCTACCTCAACGTTCTTTTAAAATAAGGTTTTTGTTCATTTGTTTTTTGCTCTAATAATATTTACTTTCACAAAATGAACGCTGTTTTAGAAAGAACTTAGTGCTTTATTTAGAAATTCAGAAAATCTTCTGCTTATATAAACTGAAGAGACAGTTGTCAGTATAAAAGATTTTTAGCTTGCTGAGTTAAACAAATATAGACTGGAGGGAAGCAAGAGGTGTTATTTTATTCTCCTAAATGATAGGGCTGCTGTGCCATCTGGAACTATTGCCATTTTTGAAAAGCAATTAAATATAAAAAATATTTACATTTCATGTTTTTCTCTTGTTTTCCATTATTAGGGCATTGCAACATGCTGATGTAATAATATTGTTTGGTGCCAGGTTGAACTGGATTTTGCACTTTGGACTTCCACCAAGATTTCGACCAGATGTAAAGATTATCCAGGTAATCTAGGAAAATAATTTGAACCGCACCCTCTGTAGGTTAGCGCGCGCGCTCTCTCTCTCTCTCTCTCTCTGTAATAACCTGCTCTTTCATGTGATGATCTTTGTCATATTGACAGTGCAGTGCAATGCATGTGATCACTATAGTTCTCCAAAATAACTATTTTTATTTGTTTTTAATTCCCTTGATATTTTCAAAATCAGTATAATGTTATTCCGAGCATATGGGACTTGATGCTGCTCCCACTGAATTAATGGCAAAGCTCCTATTAAGTGCAATAGCACAGGGATTGGGCCCATAATGCACATGTATTATGTATAGGACTATAGTTTCCTTGATCAGAAACAAAGTTTTTTGAACTTGTGGAATTGTTCATAATAACGGATCCCTCTCTCAGCCGGATCCTTTTAAAAACATTATCTTGTATTTACAGTGAAAGCAAGCAAGATCTTGCTGCTCACTATCAGAGCCTGACCACTTAGAAACAATGAAAGTAGAGGAGGAAAGGCTACTTAACAAATGAATACTTCTGGCAAGCTGTCTGTATTAGGAAGGGTAGGATATAAACACAATTTTACCCATCCCCCATTTCAAAATATTGTAAACCATGTGTCCAAGGGCAACAGTCAGTTCTGCTCTCTGATTGCAGGCTTTCAGTAGTCTGAAACATAATTAGTCCTCATCTGGTCTCCTCCAAAGGTGTCCAGCTTGGGCTCTTCACATAGTAATAACAGTTATATATAGTACTGTGTGTCTGAGGTATAACAGAAGCAGTAAGTCGGTGCTAAGGGTACAAATGAATGTCTCAAAATGGGTATGTACAATAGGTTTTTACTTGGAGTAAATCAACTTTTGAATAGCACTTCCAGGAAGATTAGAGGAAATTACTCTTAAAGCCAAAGTGAGGACTAATGAGGTTGTTAGAAAATACTCTTCTATTTTACAGTGTAAGTCGTATTGACTTAAAAATATTCCTGGTTGATTCAGTGTTCTTTTGTCTAAAAACTATTTTTTTTTAAAATAGGTTGATATTTGTGCAGAAGAGCTGGGGAATAATGTGAGACCTGCTGCAAATTTATTAGGTGACATAAATGCTGTGACTGAGCAGGTAATGTAATGCAAGGTGTTTATAACTTTCTTTGACTTGTAGAAAGAGAGTAAATTCTAAAAAAAATAGTTCTAGGAAAAGCATTTTTTTCATGCAGTATATTTATGCTATGCATTCAGTATCTAATCCAAAATTAAAATTTAAAAGTAGATGTTGTATTGTGCTGGGATCTTGGTTTATGATTGTTAGATTTTCTTGAAGAAATTATTCTGAGGTTTATGTTTTGAAAGAGGATAAATTTTGTCTGTGTGTGTTTTTTAGCTTTTAGAACAACTTGTTCTAATGGAATGGAAATATCCTTCTTATTCAGAGTGGTGGAAGGGATTAAGAGAGAAAATGAAGATCAATGAAGAAACATCCCAGGTAATACTATGGCTCAGTAAAAGTTGCTTTTGATCCTTTTCTGGACACAGAGTATCAATCATATCCCTGTCAGTATTGTAGTTAAGTCTCCCTTACTAATCGGAACTTTCAGGTTGCTAAATTCTGAATGGTATCAAAATGTTTCAGAAGACTCCTGTAGACTTACTGTGTTCAGATTTATCTACTGTATGGACAAACTGGGTTTAAGAGCTAATTGTCATCCAAACCCCATAGAAGTCATTGGGCTTTGGATCAGGACCATAGTGCCAGAGGGAAGCCCTTGTGTAGCAGATGATGTGGTGGTACTCTTAGTATATGACAGCTCAGTTTTGCTAAGGTAGATCCTTTATTATTTTATTTTATGGATTTGTATGTGCCAGTTATTGTAACACATTAAGGCCCTTATCTTACAAATACTTATGGATGTGCTTAAATTTCTGCATATGAATTGGACTGTTCAGGTCTGGAAGGTTAAACCCATATGTGTCTGCAGGATTGGAGCCTAAATTAGACTCCTCTCAGTGACAGCACAAATAGGGGCTGTTCCTGAACCATCCCAATACGCAAAGGACACAGCTCACCTGCGATTGGAAATAGTCAAACATTTTTACTCTGTTTGAACAGCAGCTAGCATGATGGGGTTCTGGCCCATGAGTAGGTGCATGGCAATACAGATAATAAATAGTAATAATAATGGTGAACTGAGGTGCCTTACTCGTTGCTCTGAATGTCAATAAACTGTTGATGATGGCACACCACCAGAGGGAGCAGGTTGCACACCTGAGGGAACCTCTGCTGAAAATGGCCTCTCTTCAGAATTACAAAGGCACTGTCAGCAAAAGTGACTCTGATGATCTCAGCCATTGGGAGGAAGTCTAGTTCTGCAACCCTTTCTCAGGAGAATAGTCCCTGACTTCAGTGGTAATATTCACACATGGCATTGCACATTGTCCTTATGCTAAGCAGTACGTATAGAAATGATTTATAGTATCTTATTTTTTTAAAGGCATTGGCATTTAAAAAATCCCTGCCTATGAATTATTATACAGTATTCCATCATGTCAGAGAACTGTTACCCAGGGACTGCATTCTGGTTAGTGAGGGAGCTAATACTATGGACATTGGACGTACTATGCTTCCAAACTATTATCCTCGCCACAGGTAAAGTATTTTCTATGTTGCCATGATGCAACAATTATGTGCATATGTTTGTTTCCACATAGTTGGGTTATAAGTCACTGGTGCTGTGTCTTTTTTAAATAAAAAAGTTATTTAAGTAAAGTAAATGTATAATGTTTCTTTGGGATGGGTTGTTTGTTGTTAAGGCAACTTATCTTTATCCCTTTTGGTCATACCCGGTCATTGATTTTTATACCAAATACACGTTGATTTGTGTGTGACTTCAGCACATAGTACAATGGTAATAAATGGTCATATTTCAAACAGGTGAAAGTTGTTTAGCAGAGATCTCAGTTCTTTTTGGGATGGAAGTATATTGAGTCCCATACTTGGTGTGTGAATCTGTACCTAAAAATGTTAGGACTTATTTAAATTTTTTAAAGTAAATAGGCTAGGGTCCTATCCTGCAAGCAGATTCACACACGCAAAGTTGCTGTAATGCAGAATCCCCTTAAAATCAATGGGAGCCACACACGTTCAGCATATTTGGAAAACAGACCATATATTGGGCCTCTACATAGGAGTTCAGGTGCCTAAATGTAGACATACAAATTCTGAAGTTCTGATTTGTGACTCTATTAAAGCCAGCTATTACAGAATGACTGTAAATTAGAGCTAGTCTGTATTTATTAGATTGTATGAGAGAGAACTGGACAATCTTTGCTGAGGTGACCCTTCAGATCTGATTGTGGAGTCTAGAATCTCCTTTTGAAAACAGTACAATATGTCACAAATGAACCTAACATATTTGAGATGAAATAAAGTTAATTTAAAATTAACTGTGGGAGTATATTTATTTATTTTTAAAAGGCTGGCACGGTAACTGACGCTTTTTTTCTTTGCACATAGCCTTATGCACATAAGAGGGCAAATCTGAAAAGTTAGGCCTATAATTGTGCTTTTTTTTTTAAAAATGTATTTTGCATTTGCCTGGTTGAAATGGTCTTATTTAATTACAGCTTGCAATTTGATTTCAGAAGTTGAACCTGAAGACTGGAATTTGAATAGCATTATTTGCCTGAAATTTTTCAAGCTTCTAGTTGGATTTCCAGGGAGTTAAATGTAGAAAAGATTTCATGTACCCTATTAATTTGACCTTTGGGATGCAAGACTCAATAGAATAATTATTTTACTACCACTTGAAACATCTGATCACATATTAATTAGATGTCTTGAAATACCAGTACAATGCAGACTGAAGGCAATCAGGAATATAGTACATTGTAATTGGTAGTATGTAAGCATCTCTTATTCCAGTCAATTAATTTTTTTAAAAGTTTCATTATATGTGTGTTCATTAGAGTATTATGAAATCTTGATCAGATTCTTATATGAAAACCATGCCTATTTAGACACATGTTGTTGTGTAATATAGCAATACAAGTGTCAAATGCTTTTTTACTATCCAGATATTGTTTTGTAAGTAGTTGTGTTGTATCAAAATTACTACAAACCAAGAACAAACTGTCATGGACAGGAAAAATAATGCAGTGAAGAAAGAGGCAATAATTCTACTTTCTATCTGTAGACTCGATGCTGGTACATTTGGAGCAATGGGAGTTGGGCTAGGATTTGCTATAGCAGCTGCAATGGTGGCTAAAGATCAGACACCCAAACGTCGAGTGGTCTGTATAGAAGGAGACAGTGCTTTTGGATTTTCTGGCATGGAAGTGGAAACTATTTGCAGGTAAAAAATAGTATTTGATTAAGTAAACCATTTTAATTTATTATCCCTGTCTAAATGACAGACTATCCAGATCAGGGAAACTCACTGTACACAAAGTGCAGTTAAATGCACAAAGAAAACAAACTGAAAAAATACAGAAAAATATTTTGTCCTACTATTAGGTGCTACTTGTTGTGACAAATGGGGGAATTTTTGTAATATGTTTATAAACGATCTGTCTGACTCTGTGTCTATCCCTTTGGCATTGCTTCCTCTTGTGAACGGAAGGGGAGAGAACTTATTTTCTCCCTGGGACATGGGAGATCAGCCTAGGTATTTGAGAAGTATAGCCACTAGGATTGTCTGGGCTGGGATCAACACATTTGAATGGAAGCCTTAATGACTGAACATTAACTCTTTAGAGCAAGTTATTTCCCAGCACCATCACCGCAGGGAAGCAGGGCAAAAGCCCTAGCAGGAAAGCAAAGGGAGAGGAGGTAGACGGACAATGGGGCAAGCGAAGATGGAGTGAGAGAAGGAGGGCATGGCAAAGCCATGGCTTCCACCAATATGAACTCTGTACTAAGCCTACCATTGTCATGCTAACCTAAAGATTTACAGATTCCAGGTGATAATAAAGATCCCCTTGTTATCCAAAGGCTGCCTGGTGTAGGCTGTAGATAATTAATGAAAAGCATTGCGCCCCGAATGGGAGTGAGGTGACTGTCTCTCTCAGACGTGTAGTTCATCTGAACTCACCATAGAGAGCCATGGAGGGGGAGGGGGGGGATTGTTGGAGCCCAAAGGGCTAGTTTGCGAGTTATGGTGGCCACAGGCCTGACCCTGAGGATCACTCTGGGTCCAGCACGCGAAAGGGGTCATTCCCAGGATACTGGTTAGAGGCCAGAGCATAGACCAGACCCTGTGAATCTATGACACTTTTAACAATTGTAGGTATAAGAACTTCCATACAGAAGTGATTCTTTTTGGTAGATTTCAGAGTAGCAGCCATGTTACTCTTTATTCGCAAAAAGAAAAGGAGTACTTGTGACACTTTAGAGACTAACAAATTTATTTGAGCATAAGCTTTCGTGAGCTACAGTTCACTTCATCGGATGCATTTGGTAGAGTGTCTCTTTATCGCTTCACAAAAAGATGCAATTCTTTAGAATTTTTCACACAATCATTATTTTATAAATGAATGGTTGCAGGTATAACTTGTCAGTTGTAATTATCGTAGTAAACAACAATGGGATATACAGTGGTTTGGATGCAGATACCTGGAAGGAGATGTTAAAGTCTGGAGAACCAACTGCGTGGTGAGTACCTCTAACCTATGTGCTTTTAATTAACTGAGAAGCAACCAAGAGGGTCTTTTTATTCATGGCTAGTATTTTCTGTTCTAGTCTAAAAGCGGAAGTGAAAAGCTTTGTGGTGTCAGATCAGTAACTAAATGGCAACAAGTCTACCTTTACACAATCACCATGCCCAGTTACATGCAACTAAGTTCATAGGAACTGAATTACGTGTCCACAAGCATAGGAGAAACTTGGCTGGCCAGCATAACGACCATTTAAAAGTACTAAAATTGGCATAATCCTAGTTGGTCATTCTTGCAATTTTAACTCTATGTACCATAAACCTCTTTGCTTCTTTCAGTGCACCGCCTGTTTGTCTCCTGCCAAATTCTCACTATGAGCAAATTATGTCTGCATTTGGGGGTAAAGGATACTTTGTAAAAACACCAGAGGAACTGCAAAATGCCCTGAAAGCAAGCCTGGCAGAGAAGCAAGTGTCTTCCCTTATCAATATAATGATCAACCCACAATCTGACAGAAAACAGCAGGTATGTGTTTTCATTTTTCTCACGGTCTGCTGGACAGAGACCCCCTGTATCCTCCTGAACCTCTGTTGAGACCTGGGGGGGGGTTGCTGGTCAGCAGTGAGGTTCTATGGAGATGCAGAGATCCCCACATGCTCAGCTCTTTCCTGTATCAGGGCCTTTGACTTCACCATCTTCCTTACTTACATTTTCCTAATTGTCCTTATTTATTGACAATTTTGTTATGACTGTTGTCACAGTATCAAAAATCCTTTCTCTGTGCTCCTACCAAAGAAATTGAGAATAAAATGATATTTTCATAAGCAGTCTTACACAATTCCACAAGGGCAGGACTGTATGTTAGTAAATACATATTTGCATTCTACTCCACCTGTCTGTTTTTTTTGTTTTTGTTTTTGTTTTTTTTTTTTTTTGCTTCCAGGATTTTCACTGGCTGACTCGTTCGAATATGTAACAAGAGATACAGAGCGCAATGTCCTAGCCAATACATCTGCTTCAGCCAAACTAAATCATTTTCCAGGAGTAAAACCGCTAAAGCTATATTTTATAATTATTTACATAAGTGTGTAAAATCCTAGTTTTGTTTCACTTCTTTTTTAAAAAAAAAAAAAAAATCATAATTGCACAAGAGACACCTAAATGTACATCAGTGTCCACTCAGTGGAAATCTTCCTTTTATGGCTATGAACCAGATCATATAGAAACACTTTAATAATCATTTTTTTCTTTTTACAAATGTAACAGATCAGACTTGTCAATTAAATCCTTAGTCCTTGGGGGGCCTGGGAGGGGAAAGGGAATTTTGTTTATGGAAAAATCTTTGCAAACATAGTCTTTCTGTCCTTTTGTTTTTTGGGTTGTTTTTTTTTCCCCCTCTTGACCAACATGCTGCTTAATAGAGAGCTTGTTTTATAGAGCCCAAATTTGAGTTCCTTACTCGTGGTTCAATCATCTGCTAGAGGTGCTGAATATCGTCACTTTCCATTCCCACAGTCCATTGGGGTTGACAGTCCTCAGCCCCTTTCAGGGTTGGTGCTCAGCCTCTATTCCAGCAAAATATCCACTAATTTCAATGGGAGTCTTGTCAGAAAAGGACTAAGCCCGTAATTTCTTGCACTGTATTTTTCTGTACAGAGATGCAGGCTTTGAACTGACAGTTTTGTATCCTAGAATCACTTCAGAAACTTCTAAAGTGTATTAAAAAAATGCCAGATTTCACTGCAATACTGAATTTGTTTGTTGGATTAATTTCTACAGCCTGTTAACTGGAACCTGTTGTACTTGCAGAAAAAATCTTAAATTCCTGCCTTATTCACTTGTTCCCCCACACACCTATCACGCTGAAATCAGTAGTGCACAAGAATTCAGAAATAAACATTCCAGGATCAAGAAATTGCAAAGTGTTCAAAGTTGGGACCAGTTGAGGGGACCCGTGAGCTTGGGGTTGGCTATGGGGGTCACCTGGGTTAAAACTGGGCCAGTGCCAGCCAGCTGAGGGGATGCACAGGCTATGGCTGGGGTTAGGGTTGGGCCCAGCCGAGGGGAGCCTCTGGGCTAGAGATGGGGCCAGCGCCAGCTGGCTGAGGGTTGCCCCCTGATTTGGGTTCGGTTATGTTTGTGGCCAGCTGAGACTGCCCAAAACTAATGTCAGGGTAGGGGTTGGCTGAGTGGGCCCCTGAAATCAAGGCAGGGTTAGAGTAGAAGTCATCTACGGGTGACCTGGGCTAGGGTTGGGCCAGGATCAACAGGGTGAACTGGCTCTCTGAGCCCTCATGGTTCCACAGAGGTCTGTGCTATGCCCCGGCCTTTAAATGATCTCCTGGGAGTAAGTGTATGACTCCCAAGAGCCAGTGGCTGACCCCAAGAGCCCACACTTTTCCACAAAGACAGGCTACATGGCCTCAACAACTGCTGGACTGGGCCTTTGGGCTCCAGAACCCCTATTTCTCATCATGAGCTCCTACTGTGAGTCCAACTCAGGGCTGGTGTATGCTGAAAACTTATATCGGCATAGCTTCATCTCTTGGGTGAAAAATCCACACCCTGAGAGATGTAACTTAGGTGTAAACTCTCCACTGTTGACAGTGCTGGAATTCTTCCATCGACCCAGTTACTGCCTCTCGGTGAGGTGGATTAACTACAGCAATGGGAGAACTCCTCCTGCCATGGTAGTGAGTGTCTACACTAAAGCGCTAAAGTGGCACAAATGTAGCAGTGCTGCTGTAGACATACCCTTAGTTCAGACTTTTGCTGAGACTTTTCCTTCTTGGGGAGTAATCCAGTAAGTATTTGGGGCAGATGCAGGACAGCCTTGTCAAAACAAAGTAGCATTTATTAATCATCTGGCATGCCGCATGGAAGAGTTCCTAGGTTAGTCTGGCAAAAGATCAGCTTCAGACAGAAGTTCACATCTGAACTTTCTTTGTTTCCAGCTGTGGTCTTTTTGCTTTCCTTCCTTGCACAGAATAGGAGCGTTAATAGCCGGGTCTGTGGCTTTTCCATTATGGCTGCAGGGTTTTGCATACATGTGTGTAGATTCCAGCAGATTCTTGCTAAACTGTCTGGTTCTAATCCAGGGAACATTCATAATGCAGACCTCTTCCTTATATCAGGGAGAAAATAAACTTTTCATGCCATATTGGATATGGATAAATAGTACACAGATACAGACACACACATATAGTCATAAAAATCGTTTTAAAAATTCCCACATTACCATCAGCCCCAGGCTAGATTTGGGGTCAGAACCAGTAGGGGACCCAGGGTTAGCGCCAGCAAGGCACTTAGGACTAGATTTGGGCTGGCTGGGGGTCTTGACCCAGGGTAAATTTGGGGTCTCCTAGGGCCTTCCTCAAAGTAGGAGCCAGCAGGGGCACCTGGGCAAGGATGAGTGTTGGGGCTAGGATGGGGGTCCAAAGCTACAGTGGGGATTTGGACCAGTAGGGTTAGGGTGAAGGTTGGGAATGGCCAGGGCCTCAGTATAAGTTTAGGATTGGGGCTCTCAGAGGGCTAGGGTTAGGAGTGGGAATGACTGAGGGTCTTGGGTTATTGATAGGATGGGGTTGGCAGGGGTCCCTGAGATAGGGTAAGGAATACCTGGGCTAAGATGAGGGTAGAGGCTGGAATGGGGACCTGGTTAAGATGAGGGTTGAGGGTGGCTAGGTCAGCCAGGTGAGGGATGGAGCTGAGCAGGGTCTCTTGGCTAGCTTGAGGATTAGGGCCAACTGGGGTCCCCAAACAAGGGTTGGGGTTTGGGTCATGTTGTATTAATTTAGATTGAATAAATGGGACAAAAGTGTTAATGTAACTCAGTTGTTCAACATTAAACAGTGTTAAACAAGGTTTGGGGTTTGTCATAAAGACCTCAGCCTGCTTATTACCATGGCAAACACCATTAAAAGTCCTTGTAACTCTTATTAAAGATACAGGAAAGAAGGAAAACTAATTAAAGCTTTTGAAATATAAAGTACTGAATAAGGTTTTCATTTTAACAGCATTTCTTGTTCCCTTTCCTTATATCTGGAGAGAGTTTTTAGAAGGAAAAATCCCATTGTTTGACAATCTTAGATGGCAGTAGAGATGTTAATAACTGTCCTTTAGCGGAAAAGGGACGAAGTTAGTTGAGATGATCTGGAGCTGTTGTTAAAGTCCAATCCAGCTTCTTAGAAGGCAGTATAAAACAAATCCGCACAAACAGGGAGAGAAAAGAACAGCAAAGATAGAAAATGCAGCTTCTGTTTCTGGTGTTGACTCTCACTTGCTACCTCACAGCTGGAGAAACACAGGGATAGCGTACAATCTTATCAGCCACGCTGAGTCCTGGCAAACTTGTACCACCACTGGGCTGTTTAGGGCCTTGCTTTTGGTTGTCTCTTCCTAGTCACAGCAGGGAGAGAGACAAAACCTCACATCCCAGATTGTGTTTGGGATTCAGCCAGAGCTGGTGGAGATGGTGATATCATCTGGGTCCCTCCCTGGCCCAGCCTGGTCAGGACATCTGTCAGGATCAGGATGGCAAAGGCCTGGGGTCCCAGGAGATGGCGTGGATAGCAGTCATGATGGTGAAGCTCACTCCAGTAGCCAGTGTTTTTCCCCAAAGTCTTTAAGGACCCCCAAAAGGAAGTGATGTGTGGAATAGCCCATCCCCTCAGTATTTTGTCCACCAGTTAGGGCTAGTTTCCAGCACACCAATTTTGGTTCACTAATTTCTGGTTCCACATTTCTGTTGTTTACCAGCATGATCTTAACGCATGCCTTGAGCTATGGCCATAGGGCCTTTTTGTTTGGACTAGTTTAGTCTCCCTTTTGTACTTTTCCCATCAACATTGGTTGTTCTAGGTTATTGTGAACATCTTATGAACTTGCATTGACTTTTTACATTCAAATTCACAATTAGGGTAAATTAGCAGTCACCAGGAGGCCTAGTGACTGGTAGGGTTAGGTTTGGGGCTGGCTGGGGACAAGTGTCAGAGTGGGGTCCCTTGGTCAGGGGTGGGGCCAGCATAGGGCCCTGGGTTGGGTTAGGTTTGGGGCCTTCTGAGACCATTCATTGGGGATGGGGCCAACTGCGGGGCCCAGGGCTGGCATGGGGCCCTAGATTAGGTTTAATATTATGGCTGGAGGCCCTAGGCTAGGATGATGTTTAAAGCCGGTTGGGGTTAGGGATGTGGCTGGCATGGGAACTGCATGCAAGTGTTAGGGATGGGGCACCAAGCTAGGGTTCGTCTCGGGGCAACCAAGGTCCCCAGTTGAGGGTTGGGGATGGGGCCAACAGATGGCCCAGGGCGAGGGTGAAGGATGGGGCCAGCCAAAGTTCTGGTTCTGTATACTATGAAAAATAAAGTTAGAACATAAGAATGACCATACTGGGTCAGACCAATGGTCAGTCTAGCCCAGTGTCCTGTCTGCAGACAGTGGCCAATGCTAGACAGAACCAGGGCAATTATCAAGTGATCCATCCAGCAAGGAGTTGTGTCCCTGACCATTTTGGCTAATAGCCATTGATGGACCTATACCCTGTAAACTTGTCTAATTCTTTTTTGAACCCTGTTATATTTTGGGCTTTCATAGCATCCCCGGGCATGAGTTTCACAGGTTGATTATGCACCGTGTGAAGTACTTCCTTATGTTTGTTTCAAATCTACTGCCTATTAATTTTATTGGTTCTTGTGTTATGGGAACGAGTAAATAACACTTTCACTTTCTCCACACCAGTCATGATTTTGTAGCCCTCTTTCATATACCCCTTAGTTGTCTCTTTTCTAAGATGACTAGTCCCCGTCTTTTTAATATCCCCACAGGTGGAAGCTGTTCCATTCCCCTAATCATTTTGATTGCCCTTCTATGTATTTCCTCCAATTCTAATGTATCTTTTTTCAGCTGGGAGAAACCAGAACGGTACACAGTGTTCAAGGTGTGGGCATACCGTGGATTTATATAGTGGCATTATGATATTTTCTTTATTATCTATCCCTTTCCTAATGGTTCCTCTCAGTGCTTTTTTGATTGCCACTGCACATAGATCAGCCCCCTCATTTTTACTGAAAAATTCCTGGGTTTTACAAAAAGTATTATTTTTTTCTGATTTTTTTCACCCTATTTTTGTATCATTCAAATGTATAAAAAGTAATGTGTATTTGGAAAATATAATACATTGCATGAGCTATATGTATTATGATAATACATTAGTCTGTGTGTATATTGCAAAGTTGCCTGTTGAAGTCAGACTATGTATTAGTCTAGAAGATACACTCAATAAACAAACAGGCATGCACACAAGCTCTGAAGTGCATGCACATCTGAACATACTGATGAATCTCAAGTCTACCACGTGCACATTTCAAGCTGTTAGATCACGGTTTAAAGATTTGACACACTAAAATGGGAGGAAAATGAAAATCTGTATCAAAATACATTTCAAAACACAAGGAAGTATTCGGTTTTTGTTTTTTTAAAAACTTTTGAAGAAAAGGATGAAGTTGAGTGTATGCAATGGTGTAATTATTAAATGTAAGTATTTAGGCTAATAGTTCTAAGTCTACAACAGTAAACTCTTTATTCAAATGAAAAGTTTTATTTGGGGATTAGAGATATATTGTTCTCTAAAACTCAGGGGTGGCATTGTGTTTTGAGTTCTGTTTTAGTTCTGCAGCAAGCCACATGGATGAATGGAATTCAAAGTATTAATCTACAGAATACTTTTTCCCCCCGTCTTCCCGTCCACCACAATAAACTCCAATATTTACCAAAAAAGTTAAGTTGTTGTACTGATTTTTCACCTGTTTTTGTTGTGGTGGTAATAAACACTGATAAATTCCTAGGAAAAATTAAATAAAATAAAAAATGAAAACAAAGGGCCCTACACGTTGAGCAGATGTTTTCAGACAACTGTCCATGATGACTCCAAGATCTTTCTTGAGTGGTAATAGCTAGATCCCATCATTTTATATGTACAGCTGGGATTATGTTTAGCAATGTGCCTTACTTTGCATTTATCAACATTGAATTTCATCTTCCATTTTGTTGCCCAGTCACCCAGTTTTGTGAGATCCCTGTGCAGTCAAATCTGGACTTATCTGTCTTTAGTAATTTTGTATGCTCTGCAGATTTTGCCACCTCACTGTTTACCATCTGGTCCTGGTGACTTATTAATGTTTAATTTATCAATTTGTTCCAAATCCTCCTCTACTGCCCTCCCAATGTGGGACAGTTCCTCATATTTGTCACCTAAAAAGAAAGGCTCACATATGGCAATTTCCCTCACATTGTCTACAGTGAAGACCAATACAAAGAATTCATTTAGGTTCTCCGCAACACCATTGCCTTCCTTGGGTGCCCTTGTAGCACCTTGATCATCCAATTGTGGAATAACCAGAGAGAGCAAATAAGCAACAGTATCATCCGATTCAAAAGGGTTTGAATCGTATAGGTATCTTGTCCAGAAAATGGCCAAATTAGGAAATAAAATGGTAAATAGGCCAATCATCTAACCCTCTAGCCAGGAAAGGGTTATACAAATCATCACCCTCAGGAAGAGGAAGAAGGTGGCATTTCTGCTGCTTTTGTATTCTGCTTCCAGAGGGCTGTTAAGATTTGGCTTTCATTGTTCAACCCGGTCAGAAGATATAAAGTACCTGTGCTGGGGGCCCAGTAATGCACAGTTCTTAAATCAGTCCAACAAAACATATGCTGTAATATTTCTGCTCAATCATCATAGAGTTTTAAGCACCGTGCAGAGGTTAGTCCAGTGTGCATCTATGCATACAGGCACCTTTGTTCCTGTTGGCATTCTCAGCTTGCTGGCTGCGTGGTGGTGGTGGTGGTGGTATTTCATAAGAGTTTGCTTTACTGTTTGTTGTAAAGGATTTTGCAAGCAAACTGTTTGCTGTATAAATGGTTGTGTGTGTGTAGAATACATTGTTGGTCCAAGCTGTTAGCCTAGGTTAAGGACCTTGCAGGCTTGTTTCCATTTGGATGAAAATTGGAAGGTAAAAGTGAGGTATATTCTTGGCCTTATTGTGTTTAGGGAAAACCTACAGAAAATCCTGTTTCCCTGAACATAGTAGAAAAAAACAGCAGGCAGTTTCCTTGCACTGAAATCCCGAAGTCTGCTGCTCCAGCGCACTCTATGCCCGAGAAGTTCTGTCCTTCTGCTTTCTCTTACAGTCACTGTCACTGGGCCAATAGCTTCCCCTCCTCCTCCTCATGGCCTGGGATCGCTATGCAGGTAGCCTGCCTCAGTTTCCCCTCTTAGGCTGTTCAAATAAAACTTCATCCAAGCAACCTTGTTCTAGTCACACTCACAACTCCAGTACGCACAGCCTACAACAAATATCCTAGCATTTGCAATTAGGGAAACCCCAGTTAACCCAACGTGGTTTATCGCTGCCCTGGTCATGTGGCCTAGTGCCTTAGGTCATAACCCCCAATGTCTGCAGCTGCTTTTACTATATAAAGGGGCTTGACTGCTCATTTTGTTGATCCTGAAAGAGAGTGCTTGTTACCCATTGGGTGTAATGAGGTCTGTGATTATCTCTGAATCCAAGACCAACCAGCTATTAGCACCTTTCAGTAATACACCATCTAGTATCAGTATTTTCCTACACATTTATTAGTAACAGAATATTATGATTAGCAAGTAATAGCTATTCTAAAGCAGACGTTTGCTGTTTCTTTTGATGGCATGACTCAAGCCAGATGGACAGGGCTGAGAGATATCCTGAGTAAAGCAGACCATTTCAGCTATTTATGGCACGTACTAATATAGATGAAAATGCTTTCAGTGTCTGTTCTTTCCAGGAATCTAGTAGGCTGACTGAAATAGTGCAGAAAGAAATGAGGGGAATTAATTTAGAAGGCAATCTGCTTGCTTGAGTCAATAATCCAAGAAGTTTTCCTGTCTTATCATGGTCTCGCCTGCAAGGTGGAAGCACTATATAGAAATGTGCTCTTAAAAAAGCCACAAAAAGCCAGCAGTTTGATCCAGTGTTTTAGTGCTTTCCATATGTGTCTGTCCCACTATTTAAAAACAGCAAAACAACTATACAATATTTTGGGTCAAGTTCTGCCCCGTCAAAATGGATGCAATGAAGTCTGAGTTGCAGGGATGCAATTGAAGGCAGAATTTGCCCCCATCCAGTTTTTGGCCTAAAGTAATGTGTTGAGTAGCCCCCACAGTGTTTTGTAAGTAAAAAGAGCCATGAAAAAGTCAAGGGAAGTTTCTAATGTGTTCATCTGTATTTACAGGAGCTTTGCCTGTGGTTATGAGTGTCACTTGTGCAGTCATAGGCTGAGAGAAATGGAAAAGACAGCCACGCATTTCTAATATGCTAATGAGGCACAAAAACACATATTTGGTAGCCATTGCTTTCCATCTGTGTTCTGCTTCAGGCTCTCATCCAACTAAGCCCCACAGTGGTTGCAGAAAATTCTCTCTTTGCAGGAATCCGCACATCTAAACTAAAACCAAAAGTTGGGCATTTCTGATTTTTGACAGATTTGTCATCAGGGTCCTTGACAGTGTCATTAAGATAATGTGCACATGCTCCCAGCATTTTATAGGCCATGACTCGGAGAGGTGGTGATTGAGGTGATGCTACTGGTAACCTCCAGTTATATGAATTCTAGCCCCTCTTTGCTACTGCATTAAGGCACTGCTGTAGTTTATGTAAAAAAGTATTATTATGCTCAGTAGGGCTTGACACAGCAGGGTGCTGAGTACTCTATGCTCACCCTGAGTTAAGTAGGATGTGAGGATCGTTACTCCACATCCTGTGAGCTGCTAAACATGTTTTAAAGATTAATATTTTGGGCATTTACAAGATGTTTAAAATACTACAAGTAATTGATCATATCAGGCCCAATCCTGCACCATTGAAATCAATAGAAATTTTACCATTGATATCAGCGTGAGCAAGATCTGTCCCTTTGCTCATGTTTTATTTGATCCCACTTGTTACCCAGCACATTGCTTTTATATATAAACTCCAAAAATATATCTGAAACAGATCAATTTAGGGGTTTTTAAACCTTTTCTTCATTGTATAATCGGGAAAGTGCTGCACTGTTGTTTTTCCTTCTTCAGTTTGCCACAATAAATTAGCTCTAAGGTTAAGTCCCTGTGTGTCAAGTTGCTATTCAGAGGGACATTTGAAAGCCAAGTTACTGAACCCTCAAAAATAGGGGTTAATAATGGAAATACTGACACAGCCTTAATTATAGCTCCATAATTCTGCAAGAGGAGCTTGGAAAATGCATTTGTCTAGTTTGATTAGGTACAGCTGTTGTCCTCTATTTAGAAGACAACAACACTGGCATACCAGAATGATTAGACAATGGTAAGTGTCTGGCCACAATAGTTGCAGGGTGCTGCTGGGTTTCTTAATTCCTAACAAAAAATAAATATTCAGTACCTCTCAATCTACTAATGTCCTGATCCTGCACTCTTTGAAGTCAGTGAAAAATTTGCCATCGACTTTAATGGGAGTAGTGTGAAGCCTTAAAGGCCAAGTGTGGGATGCATAGTTAACAAGGAAAAGACAGTGGAAAATTCACTGTGCCAGAAAAGCCCAAACCAAGCTCCAGTGAGACTTATGCTCACTGTCATTTTTCTCTCATATCTCAATGCTTTCATTTACTAGAACATCTGTGAAGTTAACAACCAGTCGCAACACCCTTTCCACTTCCCCCCTGTTCCATTCCTCCAGTCTGGCAGGTATGGAGGGACATTTGACTCAAACACATAGCTCTGCTCCCTGTTTCAGGATCAATCCTGCTCTTTGATAAACTGCGTCACCGCCACAGATCACACGTGCTTTTCAGCTCTGTGGATAGCTCTTGTGTAATCCAAAAGCAGGAGGAACCCTTGGAAAGATGGTTGAGAGAGTCAGAGTAAACTGAAAATGGTATAGCAATTTTAAAAAAAGATAGCATTAATACAGATTTTAGGCTCTGATTCAGTACGACACTTAAGCAATCATCACTGGAAGTATTCATGTAAAGTTAAGCAGATGGTTAAGAACTTTGCTGACACTTGCTTTAGTCCTTTGCTGAATTAGTGGTGTTCTGGCCACTCCTCCAACACATGCATATGCTGGGGGATGTAAAGGAGGGTGACAAACAGCAAGCAGCACTACGGTATCCTCCACTGCACAGATGCACTGCCTTTATGAGCCCTGTACATGGTAAAGAGGCCATTGAGCAATGGGAGAATCAGGCCTAGTGCAGCTGTATTGCCATCCTCCATAATATCCTTTGGTGCAGACAACATGAGGCTGGAATAAATGTGAAAGCAATGTCATTAATACTTTTTCAACAGGAATGCTCATGTAGAAGAGTTTTGTGCTTTGAGGTATTTAATTGCTGGTACTTCTTGGCAGGGGTAAACTGTAAATCATTTAAATTAGCAGCCATCACAGCCAGCTCCAGGCAGATATTCTTTGGCCTCGTACCTACAGCAGCACTGCAGTGATATTAGGATAGCTGGTAAGTTTTGCACTGGGCAGCAGTGCAGAAGCGATTTAGAGTAAGCTCTAAATGAAAAGGAGATGAAAACGTTACCAGAGACCCTCTCCTCTGACAGTATATTGCCCGGAGTGGCTGTAAATATCAACAAGAGCCCAGCTCATAGCTGAGATTTATTTACATTCCCCTTCCTCTGAAAACAATGATTTATCGTTTTTGTGTGGTAGCACCTAGAGACCTCAGCTAAGCTTGGGGGTCATGTTGCACTAAGTACTGTACAAACCTGTAAATGGTACAGAGCTTGGAGTGGGAAAGAGGCACAGTAGCAAGTCGATGAGACAAACAAGCAGGTGTGGGGAGGAGGGGGAACAACAATAATAGGGAGTTTCAGTGTTTGACGTATGACTGTAAAATTATTCTTCATTTCAGCACCTGGTATTTGTAGGCCAGGCTTGACATGAGTAACTGGTCATGGGTGAGGCCTTGTTTCTTGGGAGACAGGATTAGGGAGGTAAATGGATCAGCAGGCTGGAAACAGACTGTCTGTACTAGCTCGGATAAGAGGGAACACCCAGGGAACCATTTATAATGAACAAGATCCCAATGGATAAGATAAGCCTAGAACATTAAATGAGATAGAGAGTATGTCATGCATGGACAATGGATGCTGTGCAGGGATTGGTTCCTACAAAGTAAGAAAGCCAATCCCAAAATGTATAATGCAATATATAGTAAAAATAATGTAATGTGTAAATGTATAGAAAAGAAGTTGCTGTGTGACATTAGGTGTGTGGTATGCCCTATAGCCACCCCCTGTATTTGAGTCTGATCAACTCAGCACAACTTTGCTGTATGCCAGATAAAGGAACCCGAGTGAGGAAACTGGACTCAGACTGAATTCCTGAAGAACCGAGTGGAAGAAGTCTCAAGGAAACGCCAAAATAGTGGTGCCATGACTCGGCTGCCATTTGTCTGGAGCAGGTAAAGTAACTTCAGTGATGAGCCCAGAGCAAACCAAGGTTTCACCTGTCTGGAGGAGGTTAAGTATACACCCCTTAGTCTGAGGGTTGCTACCTAAGAATAAGGGAAATAGCATTGGAAGGGTTTAAGGGTTTAAATATGAGGAAGTTAGTACTGTCCTGGAGAAATGGGTTAAATCTGAGGGCGGCCCCTCTGAGAAGTATTGGGGGGAGACCGAGACTGAGTGTAAAAGGAACTCCAGAGAGTGTATTAGATTTAAAAAAGAAAAGAATGCTTGCGGCGCACAGCAGAGATCTGTTGAATGCATAAATGATTAGCAGAGCTCAGCAACATCTGTTGAATGTGACTGAAATTCTCAAAAAATAGGACCCATTGGCAGCCATGGAAAAAATAGTATTGAGGTTTTTTTTAATCCAAAGGCAAAGAAAGCCCAAATCAAGGCAGCAGTTTCACCAGGATTATTTCTGGTGGCTAAAACTTTACAAACAAAACATGCCACCTTGAGGGATGGATGCAAAAAGCATGAAGAGCAAATCAAAGTTGTAGAGGGGGAAAGACACTAAATAGAAGAGTTTCCCGAAAGGGCAGGTAGAGCACAATGTCTGTTGCCTATCTTCTTAAATCCAAAGTAAAAACCAGCTGTCCTTCAAGGACTGTATTTAGAGACTACAGCTTTGCAGGCAAAGTGAACTAAGTTAAGAAATAATTGCAAAACCCATCAAAGATAAGCTTAGGACCACCAAGAAAAAAATCAGTTGAGATACTTCGGGAGTCAGAGTTATGGCCCCAAAATTTAGTAGCTTGTGTGAGGTCTTTGGAAGTGTCTTCTGAAAGAATGAAAAACCTAAGTGAATATTTAGGAAAAGGTATGTGTAGTTAAAAGGAGCTTTTGCACAAATTAACACAGCAGAGCTTGGAGGGGACTGTATGGACTGGGGCAGTGGAAGTAATAAAGTGTTAAAAAGTATATAAAAGTGTAGGTTTTTTTATAAAGAATTCTTGGTTTAATATCAAACCCAGTTATGGCAGTATAACATACCTGGTAAAATCCTTAATAATCAAACAAACTATGCAAAGGAGAGATCAGATGGTGACATCTACTACCACTCTGCTCTTTTCCCTGAGATGCCTTGACAGCCATTCTGAAGGAAATGTGCCATTCCTAATACATGTGTTTGTAAATAATCAATTGTGCTGGCTGCTGCAAGTACAGCGACAATCTCATTTAAATGGTTTGACTATGAATAATTTAATTAAAATCACTGACCAAAAAATAGTTTCTGTATGGCTTAACTGCTTCCAAATGCACTAGTAAAACGTGACCTATCATAGTAACCTATTATATTATATAAATTATAGTGATAAATAAATAAAACAGCAGCTAACATTGCCTGTCAAAAAAGTTAAGTATAAGAATAAGCCTACTGAAGTCTCAAATCACTAAAATACAAAAAAAAAAATGGCAGTAAAACAAAACATTGCTTTAAAAAAAAAAAAACAATTATCAAAGCCCAGGCCAAAAAAAATGATATTGCCTGTAAAAACCTTTTTCAAAGCTTAAGTATAAAAAAAATACAAATTGTAATTTAAAAAGTAGGCAGCTTAAATATGTCATTGGCTCATTATTGCAAAAAAAAAAGTTTCTAAAGTATAAAACCATTTCAAAATAAGTTCAAAGGTTCAGCTGGCATGTCTAAACCAAAGAAGTTTATAATTTTTATTTGGTCTCTTTTAATAACCTATTTACAGCATAGGAAGGGACTGCAACATTTAAAAAAGCTATTTTAAAAACTGTAAAAAATGTGTAAAATATATTGGCTTTTAAAAAAATCCACTGAAAATCCATCCAAATCTTTCATTCAAGGTTGCAGAACTGACACAGATGCTCCTTAGGCTCAGCCAACGTCTCCTGGTAGTCTTAACTGTGTTAGATAACGCTTTGAATGTCTCAGTGCTTTTACAAAGTTTAACATTTTTTTAAAGTAAAATTATAAATGTTAAACATAAATTAATAAATAAAAATAGGGACTAAACAGGCAGCCAGAACCAGGATAGTGGGAGGAGACCCTGAATCCCCTTTTCAGTAATAAAGCAACAGCTGAAGAAGCTGGAAAAAAAATACCCACAACATGTGTGCATAAGGATTTCTCATGGGTAAAAGAGTTGCAGGATTGGGCCCTAGAGATTGATTGGAGCTGCAACCTCTAGGTCTAGATCTGAACTTCCTCACAGGCTAGGGAAGTCTGGATGCGAGAGGGCTAGGTGT
Source organism: Dermochelys coriacea (assembly GCF_009764565.3). Classification (NCBI taxonomy): domain Eukaryota; kingdom Metazoa; phylum Chordata; order Testudines; family Dermochelyidae; genus Dermochelys; species Dermochelys coriacea. Next base: position 205,860,416 of record NC_050069.1, read on the forward strand.
GCCCATCTGTAGTCAGATAACCCCAGGAAAGCTTGACAATAAAATATCTTTTTTTCTACCAATGTTTACTGTTTTGTTTTAGGACAGTTGAGAGCTGAGAAGAGAGAGGTTGGCAACATCTACACCTGAGGACATGGCTGCTCTGAAGTATGTGACGCCCATGAAGCAGTTAATTTTTAAAGCTTGTGGCTTTCAGAAGTTATTAGGCAACAGTGCCCTGCCCTCAAGTTGTGTTCACCCAATGAGTATTCTGAAGACTTAATAGTGCTATCTCGTATTTAATTGGCTGACTGTATTGTCAGTTGATGAACAGTGTGGATAGAGATGTAGAATAAACCAGAACTTTCTTGTCAATATAGTTGGATTTAGCTCATCACAAAGTTAGCTGTTTTTTCTGCCTTGTCTCCAGAGACCTTAATTCCAAACACAACAGCAGGGAAGTGTTGAGACCATTCTTTGCTTTTCACATTTGTTACCTTGTTTACTTCAGAAGCTGGTTTTGATGGGCTGTACCTGCAGGTAATATCTTCCCAAGGAAATTTTGACTTCATCATAGAACTGTGAGCACCCATGTTGGTAAATGAACCTGATTTGTGCGTGCACACAAACAAAAACCGGGTTCTTGTTGTTAAAAATGGCTAGCATTAAATTAATGCTATGTGAATATTCTGCAAATTTTGCAAAGAAAACATAATTATAAATTATCTTTTCCAGCTCTCCTCTAATTAAATGAATAGGTTTTTTCTGTACTGCTTACTTTGCAGACATAAAGGCATATTAAATTATTGCATTAACACTCTGCCTTGTTCTCATTTTACCCAGTCACACCGTTGAAGATCTTTCATTTGTCTGAACTGAAAAGGCTTGATTGGCTTTGTTCTTTAATTAAACTTGTGATTGCACAGGGCTTTGAGATTACTGATGGTTTATTTTAGATGCATTCATTCTCCTTTGGCCACAGATGAAGGAACTGCCAGCTGAAAGTAGATGGGACTGGGAAGAAGCCTTCTCTTTAATTGAATTGTCATTAATTCTTGCACAGAAAGGACAGGTTCATAAATTCAGTTTACATGGGAGGACTGATCGATAGGGCTCCACCATCCTCTCCCTTCAAGAGTTCAACTCTGGGCTGAAAAAGGCAATAGACAGCTATTGGAGCAGGTAACGTAGTGGCTGTGTTGTTTTTTGCCTGTAATGATTAGTTGGATTTTTGACATTTACTTAATTAATATAGCATCAAATGTGGATTTTTTTGAAGTGCCAGTTTATTCCCTGAAATAAAAATACTGATATACCCCACCATAACGTATCAAAAGACTGAAACTTGCAGTGGTGTTCAGGGTCATGGTTGTGGAACAATTTATTTGGGCCAGATCCTGCAAATCTTCTAGTCCCACTGGGGTACCTCACATAAGTAAGGGTCTGCAAGATTGGGGGTTCTGTTGTGTTTGCCTGAAGCTAATGGAATTAAAAATAGAAATACCCCTAAAATAAATATACTTTCTAGTCTATGCACAGCAGTTCTGCTGTTGGAACAGAAATGTCAGGCAAGATATAAATATGGATCATGTAAAACACATCCAGTTCAGTCTCTTCTGTAACATCATTGCATGGAAAAAACTGGCTTGTGAAAAAGGTTATGGGATAACTGTGGTGGCTGGGTCTATGAATCACTTTTAATATGCATTTTAGCCATACCAGTGAACAGCAGATGCAATAAGATAAAGGGGAAAGATCTCTGTTTAGCATTCATTGCCCTTTGGGTGATAGATAGGGGGCTTAACTGTATGAAACCCCCAAACCTTGCCAAAGCACTGTATCAAGGGGCTGATCTAAAGCCCATTAAGCATGATTGGAAGCTTTCCATTGACTTCTGCAGGGTTTGGATCAAGCCCAAACAGAGTGGCTGGGGAAGTAAACCATTTGACTGAGGAGCTTCACTGAATGTAATGCAAGAGCTGGGGAAAGACTTTAGGCAAACCTAGTGCTGTTTTTTTATTAACCACTCAAATAACTTCACCATTTCATTTTCATAAGGCCTGATCCTTCTCCCACTGTAACTAGGGGGAGTTTTGCCATGAATTTCAGTAGGACTGGGCCATTAATGAAAATAAAGCAAAATCTCACCACTTGTGCCTTGACGGGGCCTGGCTGACTTTGGCTGGGAGCTGTTAGGCAGGCTGAAGGTCAGACGTTACCTTTGAGTTTCCAGTGACCACTTCAGTAATAACTAGTGATGATGATGAACTAAATCCACCTAAGCCATGTAGTAATGAAAAGGCCCCTTTGAGTTTAAATGCAAACATCTCCTGTTTTCACCTTATTTATGGGGGTGGACATGTTTTCTGTAGCAGTATTTTGCCTGATTCGTTTTTGCTCTCTTTGACACATTAGAATGTCCCTTTGGCACCAGGTTTAGCTCAGGAATAGTTTACCTAGCTCAGGCAGGATAGGCTCAAACTGATTGCTCCATAAAAGGGAAGGGGGTTGTTCACAAAACTATCTTGAGGTGTGGGGTCATATTGTAACATTAATTTTTAAGCAGAATTCCCCATTAAAAGAAATTGGGAGAAAACTGATGGGAGGCATTGAAAGAGTTAACTGTAGGTTGCACCGAGGCCTGGTCTACACTTAAAAATTATATTGACATAGCTACAGTTGCTCAGGGCTGTGAAAAATTTCACACTCGGAGCGCTGTAGTTAGGTCAACCTAACCCCCAGGGTAGATGTAGCTAGGTCAACAGAATTTTTTCCCCTCGACCTAATTACTACCTCTTGGAGAGGTGGCTTAACTCCATAGATGGAAAACCCCCTTCCATCAATGTAGGAAGCATCTACGCTATGGCGCTACAGTGGCACAGCTATAGCCTCACTTGCTGTATTACTTCTGAGCTATGCTATCTTCAATAAAGTAATTGCCGCTGTTGGCACCATGTGCTCCCGGTTCCACCTATATCGCAGTGGGTCAGATGACATGATATGGCCTATTAATAAAAATGTTTGCAAGGGTTTTTTTTTTTTTTTTTTAAAAAGTGTATTATTCTTTAAACATTTCCTCTGCGGCGTGGGAAACTCCCACGGTGGCTTTCGACCAGCTACCTAATTTGGACCCTGATCTTATAAAGGGATCTGCCACTGCAGACCCTTATGCTCATCAGGAGTCCTAGTACAAGGATTCTTCTGCAGAATCAGGATCTTAAATGATAAACTCCTTGGGTATGTCTACACTGCAAAATGAAGGTACAATTGTAGCATGGATAGTCATGCCCATGTTAGCTTTAATCTATGGGTAGCAATAGCAGCGTAGATGTGGTGGCGGGGGCTTCAGCACTGGCTAGTACTATAGTAAATAACCAGGACCAGTTAGGGGCTTGTACTCTGGTTGTTAGCCCATGCTGAAGACTGTGCTACACTGCTATTGTTACCCATGTTAGAATAAAGCTAACCTGGGTATGCCTGCCTGTGCTACAGTCACACCTTCCCTTTGCTGTGTAGACGTATCCCTTCTGGCATGAACCATGTCTTTCTCTGTGACTTGCACGGTGCTGAGAAAGTTAACAATAATTAACTAACCACATAATCATATCAGCCAAAGGTGAAATGGCCCAGTCCAAAATTAGTGTAATGCAAAAACTGAACTGCAAAATGGTGATAAGTAAACTAGACTGGGAGTTTCCCTATCTTGATGGCCGTGTCTGGTTGTCAGTAATGAGGGATGCTGTTTATGGTTCAGTTTACAATTTCTCCCTTTCCTCCTCCGTGTTGTCATCATCTAAAATGCCTTTTGGTTTCTGCTAACAAAAACAGAATCCCCAACACCATGGTTTTAATAGCTAATATGCATGGTAGGGGGAACTGATCCACTGCTTGAGTTAAATATAACCCTGTCTAGTGTAAGGAGAAGATTTAATGGGAAATGGTTGGCATTCTTTCTTCCTAAAGGCACAGAGAGACAGAAGGAGAGCGAGCGAGAGAGAGACATACAAACACACACTCTCACACACCCAGAGAAAGGGGAAGAGAGAGCAAGCAAGACAGATATAGAGAAGACAGTGTAGAGAGAGAGATCCCCAGAGCAGACCTGCATCTCTAAGTTGGAATTTTACAGAGTGCAGCCAGCATGGTCGTCCTCAGTTTAATAGCTTTGGGATTTTATCTTCAGCTTTTTTTCTGCTTTGTTTTATCTCACACTTCGTTCATCGACAGCGTCTTCCCCGTTTCCTCAGGTAAATGATGATGTTGCTTTAACTCTTTTTTTGTTACTTTTATTGACTGGATCTTTCCTATCCAGCCCAACTTTCACATGTTCTAGCAATTGAGGGGGTGGGAGGAACAGTACTTGATTGCGCATTTAGCAGTTCCCAGAATAGGTGGCTGGTACTTTTTCACTGAAAACTTGTTTTGCTACACACTGTGATTTGTTTTTAAATTGTTATTATTGCTTTCCCTGTTCATAATAACAGACCAGCACCTCAGCTGGTATAAATCAATGTGGCTCCATTGACTTCTACAGTGTTACACCAATTTACACCACATGAGGATCCAACCCAATGAATATATTAGTTGCATGTCTGCATGTTTCTTTCTATTTTGGATGAGCTTAGGTAGTTTAGTGCAAGGGAAAGAAAATGAGTCCTGATGTATAGCCGCTTCTATAAATATATCCCTGACCTCGTCCAATGCTGCTGGACTCCAACTGGATGTTAGCAGAATAAACATCATCTGGCTCTGGCTATGACCCTAATAAATACTCAGATGACTTTCATAGCAAACAAGAGCCCACTACATGGAAAAACCCTGACAGGCAAAAGGCAAAACAGATTAATTGTCAGCTGAGTCAGGTCACTGGAAATCCCATTTAATCGGTTTTACAGTTATAATCAGCTAGGCTTTCCTTTGCCCATTAGAAGGTGAGAGGAAAGTTGAGGAGAACTATGATTATGGCTCTTCTTTGAGTTACTTTAGCTTCATCTTTATATGGCAAGTGTCTATCTTTTTTTCTCTCTTTTCCGCTCTTATGAATGTGTAAACAGAGATGACCCCCCCACACACTAAAAGCTTGGATTCAGCCAGCCTACATTTGGGTCTGTTTAAAACTGGATCCCGGTTTTGCAGCTTGAGCTTGGCTGGATCCCAAGATTCCATCTCTGTTCCTAACACAATGTAAGTTACCCAAAAGGTGCAAATTTAAAACCTGCAGATAAAATCACTTTTGAAGATGTACTGTCTCCTATTTATTTAAATCTCACTGGTGAAATAAAAGAACATATAGATTATAGTCAAAACATTTAAGAGGGAAAAGTTACTAAGAAGGAAGTGCATGGTGATAGACTTCTTAGCCATACAATATTAACTGCCTGGGAGATTTCCTTTAGGTTTTTTTATTCTTTAAAAATCTGCTGTTAGTTTCAATGAGAAACTAATTGCATTTGCTTGAGGCAGGCACTGTACAAGCTTCTTCTCATAGCTCTGTCAATATCCGTGCACTTAAGTCTTGATCTGTTTGGATATTCCACATGGAAATCTCTCCTTTGGCAGGAACTGCTGCTCAGAGGTGGGAGGTGCTGAGATTTGAATAAATGTCCCTTTAGGGATCAGACTAAAACCACCACATTCATTTTTTCACTTGGGATCCAATTTCTTTCTTTCTTTCTTTGTCAGCCAGATTTAAATGCAGAACTATCCTGTCAGTCCACAGCACCCATTTAGCTCCTATGATTTGAACTCCTCATTCATAAAATCATATCATCATTCATGTATTAATATTTTGCTGGCAACAAATATAATGGAGGGAATCCTTTGGGAAAGTCCTGTAGCACTTGACAGGGATAGAACCAATAAGCTTCTATAGAAATGTAACCGGCTTCTATGGTGAATTACTCTTAAAAGAGAATTTATATCCTTTGTGTAGTGTGTTTTTTTTGTTTTTGTTTTTGTTTTTTTTTTTAAAAACCATCCTATAGAATTCTGTAGGGAGGCAAATAATTTTCCATTGAATTCTATGGGATGGTTTATAAACCTATAGAAATGTTATTTCTATTCAATTGATTTTTCCATAAGGGAAATGTTAATGTTGAGCTACTTTTTATATCATAAAGCCCCGTATTTATATCTTATGTAGGCCAAATCATATTGGACTGTTATATAGTATACATGTTATTAGCCCTGAGAAATTATTTTGTTAACCTAAATGCTTAAAATCTCACATTGTTCCTTTGGTGCAGGAGGGGTGAGTTTGTGCCAACAATGGGGACACTGAAACTGCTGAGTTTGTAAAACTGCAACAGCGTGAAGTCTGAGATGGAAAATCAGCATTCACAAGAAAATTCAGTCATAAGTGCTATTCACCTGTTTTACGTAAACATTGCCACACATATAGGGCTGAGCCCTGCCCATGGAGCATATGGCTATGGGGATAGCATATAGCGCTTGAGAGTGACAGACTAATCTGCCGGCCCTAACATCATGTCCTAAGAGAAGCCCCCTGTAGCTCTGAAACTGGGCTAGCTGTCAACAGAGAGTACTGGCTGTTCACAGGTGGAGACAAGCTTTGCTCCTAGGAGTTCAGAGGAGCAGCAAAATATTTTCCATGGTGCATCCCCTCTGGCTTGCCTACGAGGAATCCTGGCCAACAGGATTCCCAAAGCAGAGGCTATATCAGGCAGTGCTCCCCTTCCCTGCACCATCCAGCCTGGGTCTTCTAGTAAAAATCTCAGAAAAGGGTATGTTCTGCTGCATACATTTAAATGGAATATAGGGGCCCAGTGATAACTTAGTCACTGTCCAGCATCAAACAGCATTAAACAAGGTTCGGGGTTTGGCATACAGCAACCTCAACCTGCTTAGTGCCATGGCAAACACATCATTAAACATCCTTTCAACCTTTCATTAAAGATACAGAAAAGAAGGAGAAACAGTTAAAGCATTTGAAATGTAAAGTATTAAATAAGATTTTTAACCACAGCCCTTGTTCCCTTTCCCTTTAGCTGGAAAGAGTTTTTGAAAGAAAGATCCCTTGTTTGACAGTCTCTGAGATGGTACCAAAGCTGGTAGTAAATCTGGGGAAAAGAGAAGCAGTTAGCTGAGATGGGCTGGAGCTGTTGCTGTAGTTAAAAGTCCAATCCCATTTCATCCCAGTTGGTGTTTGGGATTCAGCTGGAGCTGGCAGAAGTAGCAATGTCATCTGGGGCCTCTTTCTGGCAAGGTCTGGTCAGGACATTTCTCAGGAGCAGACCTGGTGTCGCAGGTGGTGGTGGGCATGGCAATCATGATGGTGAAGCTCACTCCAGTAGCCATTTTTTCACCCCTAAGTCTTTCTTTAAGGACCCACAAAGGGAGTGATAGGTGGAATAGCCCATCACAACAGATCCAAATGTCACATCTTGGGCCAATCTCTAATGTCCATGATTGCAAGGTACCAAATTGCAATGCTAGCTCCAGTGAACCTCTGCTCAGGGTGAATGAAGTTGGTCTGTTTTTAAAAACTGACATTATTATGATAGAATGTGAAGGTCCCAATCAAGGATCCAGATGCCACTGTGTTAGGCACTGTACACCTAAATAATGACAAGACAGTTCCTAGCCCAGAGGGATTACAAAAATAATCCCACTGTAATATATTGAAAATGTGAACTCTCCATGGCAACCCTCACAACTACTTTACTGGATATGAAATATTTCATATAAACCTCACCAGGCCCTCTTTCACTAAGTTGTTGCCATAACTACAAATACTTGTTTGATACTGTGTAGAAAAAAGCTCCTAATGGATGATGATGTCAGAATTCCTCCAAATAATTGTTTAAAAGCTCTTTGGGTGAAATCCTGCCTTACTGAAGTCATTGGCAAAACTCGCATTGACTTCAATAGGGTCAGGATTTCATCCTTAATTTTTTTTTTTTTTAAATTATCTATAAAGTCAGTGAATTGTATACTGAAAACAAAGAGGCTGATCCACAGCCTTAAAGGAAAATGAACATCTAGGAGTAAGGGTGGGGAACACAGTGGTGGTTTGGGTTTCACAAGCTTGTTTTGGATGTCATATAATTTCTATCCTTATTTTAAACTAAAGGTGGCCCATGTAGGCTGGGGTTTGGTTTTAGAAAACTTAACTGAGAGGTGGTTCAGATCTGAGTTTCCTTTTAATCTAAAAATTCAGTGGGGAAAGTTCAGCTAAAAGATCCTGGTGATGACCTTACTCTAGTTAATTTTCCTTTGGAAAAAACAGTGATTTAAATTAATTTAAAATATGTTTCCAATTAGATGGATGTTTGTATCTCCCAGTCATTACATGTTCGTTATTGGAAGTAATTCTACTCCTGCATCTAGGCTTAATTGGAAAAATATATATACAAATGCATTTATGCATTGGAGCAGAACTCACATTTTCCCAAAGTCAAATGTAACTTTAAGTTAAGCATTTTCAAATTCTGTTCTAAATCTACAAGTTACCATTTTCAAGTGAGGTGCTATTGTAGGCCCTGATCTTGCAAGGAGCTCTGTATTGGCAGATACCCTTGAAGTCAAAATAACCCTGTGCAAGGGGCAGGGGCTCATTCACACAAAGCTCAGTGTAAGACTGGGGCCTTAATGGAGGAAATTGTTCTCCTGTTCCCTAATATAGGATCAGATTGTCATGTCAACTGGTGAGCAGTTGTTTACCCATGTGTTGGTAATTGCTTACTAAGGGGTCCAACAGTAGGAAAAAGTTTATCAATAGGAAATGAAATAACAAGAAGAGATGCTCTGACTATATCTGCATTTGAGACAATAATCTTCAAAGGGAAAGCAAAGTTCTGTATTTGACAGTAGAAATCTCACAGCTGAGGAGAAAGTGGAAACCGAACATTTCACAATTTGAATTCCCAAATATTGTAATGGTCTTGCACTTGCCATTGCATTCAGTCACTATAAGCCTGCATCTAGGGAGACCAGAAAGCAAGTATGAAAAATCGGGACAGAGAGTGGAAGATAATAGGCACCTATATAAGAAAAATCTCTGAATATCAAGGCTGTCCCTATAATATAGGGACATCTGGTCACCCTACCTTCATCCCAAGCTAGTTATCTGTATCTGACAACAAGAGGTGACTTCTTGTTTAAAGAACAGGCTTCAATACCAGCCTTGCAAAGGATAAAACTAATCATTTAATAGTGAGCCCATTCTTGAGTGATGAGTCTTTCCTATAGTTGTAAAAATACATCTGGCTATTTTCCAGATATGTTTGAAAACTTGTGGTCTTTTATTTATGTCCTCACATATCTTTCCATGGCAACAGGTCACAAATAAAGAGGTTATCAGGTCACGAGGTGGTAACTAGGAAGCAGAAATAAACAACATAGGAAAAAACATTCTTGATTATGCAAAATATTTTGGGAAGGAATGACAACTTGGATCAATTTTTTTAAAAAGATGGAGATTAAAAAGGAAAATCCTCTCCCCTTTCCACTCTGCTGCCCCACAGATCCCCAACAATCTGGCACAACAGTGCATCGCAGTTCCTAGAAGTACTGGAAATGTCATGTCAATACCAGCCAGTCTGTTTTCCTGGTGCTCAAACATCATTTCTAGAGGAAATGCTTCAGAGAATAATATTACAGCATGCTCAGACATGAGACCATGGTTCCACGTGTCAGTGTAGCAACATGGCAATAAAACCATGGGGGAGAAGGGCAGGTAATTAAACCCTACTGGAGGCAGCAGGGCTATTTAATATTGTCAGAGGGTCCTGTAGCATCACCTTCTAAATATATAGTTTGGCTGAGTTGTTTTATCATTTTTTTTCAAAGTTTTATTCTGTTTAGGTCCTTGCACTGTGCCCATCACCATGGCATCTGAGTGACTCTGCTGTATAATAGAGGAATGAAATAAATCTATTAATGAATTCTAAGAACAAATTTTACACTCATTTTTAGTAGGGTTAAGTGTTGTAAGAACCGCAGTGAAGCAAACCTCTTTCCAGGTTCAGATCAATTAAAGATCCTTATTATTATTGGTTGTTTATTATTTGTGTTACCAAAGTCACTAGAAGCCCCAGTCATGGAAAAGAACCCCATTGTGCTATGCATTGTACACACACAAAACAAAAAGACAGTTCCTGCTCCAAGGAACTTACACACTAAGTCCTCCCTCCCTCCCTCTCCTAGGGACCCAGCCTGAAGGTTCCCAAGGATTGTATCGCAAGAAGGGAAGCCACATAGAATACTGGAGAGTCACAAAGTGGGGGGAAAAGAGGTGGAGACAAAATATTTGGATAGTTAATCTAACCAAAACCTCCCTTTATGCCCAACACAAATTTGTAGTATGATTTAATTTTCTTCTGTGGGCTTCTAAGAATATTGATGCCCAGTCCTGTAAAATGAACATGGCAGATTATGCTGATTTAAAAGGATACAAAAAGATTATAAAATGCAGCATTATTGATGTTATTGCTACCATTATTTTTGCTTGCTCCGAATTACAGTAATGACAAATGAATGCTTTCAGATGATGTATTTTTCAATGAAAAGGAACAAAGTGTTATGCTAGGGGTTGGGTGAAACCTCATTGAAACTGGTGAGTGTAACAGTTGCCCTTAATTCAGGACAAATGTAAAAAGCAATTAAGCTTCTTTATGGACTAGATAGCTAAACAATAGGAGCCACCACCCAAAACACAGACCACATGCAAGGTTGGTCTGAAACTGAGCTATGTAGGCAGAAAGGTTTTACTAGAGGTTCAGTGTAAATGTAGGGGGCTGGGCATTGTTTGAGGGAATTGCATATGTGTTGAAAGAGGCAGCAGAAACACCACAGAAGGTGGCACAGAAGCACCAGAAACAACCAGAGAAACGCTTGAGAGAGAGAGAGAGAGAGAGCGCGCTTTTGGGCAGCATTCTGTCTAGAAAAAGGCTTGGAGCTCTGAGCAAAGAAACTGCCTCCTGCTGTTTGATTGTTCAGGGAAACAGCACTGTGTACATTCTTTAGAAATTAATGGGATTGCATCAAAGAAATAGCTGACTCTATCTCAGTTTCTTCTTCCAACTGGAAACAACCTGTAAGAATATTGGCTAACCACTCAGGTCAAAAGGGGTAACATCCTCTGCCCCCTTACCTTCGCTTTATTCTTTAGACTACAAAGTATTTTTTTCTGTCGATAAAAATCAGTTTGCTAAAGACTACTGAACACAAAAGGGAAAATATTTAAAGAGGTACATCCATGATAGGAGAGAGTTAAGGCATGAACTCAATTCCCGTTGTGTTTCATAAATTCATGCCATATTTGCTGATTAGCAGAGATATTTTATTTAAATAAGGAATTTCCCCTCCCAGCATCTCTTCTCTTGCTGGATGAAACAGTGAAGACATCATTCTGAATTTCCACAGTAATCACACAGTAACAATTTCTGACATCGCAAATAAAGGAATAGAAGATGAGGGAGAAAGCTCCTGTTCAAACACCTCATGAAAGTAATAGTCATGGATCCTAATGGCCAAGTGAGCTGCATTTATATAAATGTTTCCTTTCTATGGGCTTTAAAATGCCATCTCCCTTGTAGAAAGGGGATGGGTTTTGGGAGTTTTTTTGTGTTTTTGTTTTTGTTTTGTTTTTTACAGAAACTCAGTGTTGTTTAATATTATTCAACCTGCAGGGAGGGAAAGTTCCCTTGTCTATCTATCTTCATCGCCATAACATCTAAACACCTCATAACCTTTAATGCATTTAACCTCACAACATCCTTGTAAGGTAAGGAAGTATTCTTATCCCCAGTTTACAACTGGGGCCTAAATAGGCAAATTGACTTGCCAATGGTCAGACAGGAAGCTTGTGACAAAGCAGGAATGGAACCCATGTCTCTGGGCCACAACTTCAGTGACAAGGCACTCTTTCCTCAGATGGAAATATTTAGGTATATGAAGTAATCATAGAATTACTATATTAAAAAAGGCATTGTGGGTCTCCGCCCCTCCTGCCCCGCATGCGACCTTTACCAATGCAAGATTGTTGCCAATGGTGTATATTTCTTGTGCTAATGCTATACTGAACTTTTCTCAGTTATTCACTTCTTCTTTTTTTAACATGAAAATTGGGACCAAGCCTTGAGGACATAGGTTTTGTCCTTTGTCTCAAAGGGTAAAACCAGCTTGGTCAGAACACTGAAGTATGCAGTATCTGTCTATCCATCCTGGCAAGAGGGTTGTTTAGATGACTAAATAAATCTTTTCCATCTCTAACTTCTACAGTTCTCTGAATAATGCTTTCCTTTAGGTCAGACTTAATTCCACACAATTTACACCCAGGCATGGATGTGAAATAATGTTGGCATAATCCAAAACTTTATTAGCAGTACCAAATACAGACTCCTCCCCTTTTGTCTCTAGATTAGATACACAGGAATACAAAACACACAATTGTGATATAGAGCAATGCCTAAATAACAATCACAGAGCTATCAGTACTGAAGGTTGTGAGAGCCCCTTTCCTTTCTTAGTGCCACTGGGTCCAGCTCTCTGATTAGGAGATAGAGACACATCATTCTCCAAGGGTATTTGTAATGTGGTATCCCCATTTGGGGGTGAGGGGGCACAAATGCCCACAGCCACCCACAGTTTTTTGTACTGGTTGTAAGTTCCATAGCTGTGGGTCTGGGGAGTGGTCCCAACATCACTGAAATTTGACACACATACCTGTATAGATGGAGGGGGATTGAACCAAATTTCAGTGAATGGCATTCAAGCATTGCAAACAAGCACGCCGGGGCTCAGTGGCACTCAAATTTGACCTGTCTATCCAGACAGAGGGGTGGCCAGACCAAGTGGGTCACAACCTGAGCATGGGAAGTCTGTTCCTGTATGGTAACGTGCAGGGGAGTCTGCCAAGAACTCGACATCTGGCGGCACCATCTCATGCACACTTTGGGTAAGAGAGAGGGGAGACTCCCTGGCCAAAGGAGACCCAGGGTCCCTGCTGGGAGGGTGGAGGACTGGAATTTTTTGAGTTGGAACCACTATCAACCAGTACTTACTGTAGTCTGTTGGGTGTATTTTTCCTGCTACTCTTGAGAGGACAGAGAGAATCTTCCCTTCAAAAGTCCCAGCTATTAGTCACCTACCAACTCAGTCTCTAGCAACAAATGGATCCGGTCCATCTTGGATTAAAAGCAAAACAAAACACCCAACAATGTGCACTGGGAATTGTAACAGTGAAAACAGAAAATACAAATATTATTAAATGCCTGACATGGTTTCTAAAGAGCTCTTGCAAGCTAGTGCTAGCAATGCACTGTGTAGTATTCATGTAGTATGGAAAGGCCCAATTCTCAGGTCAGTACAGGTCAGTCTAAGCAGGTGGGGGTTCTTCAGCAAGTATGTTGTGTCATCTTAGGGCTTATCTACACTACAAATGCTCTGTCATCCTAGCTAATACTAGTATAGCTGTGCTGGCAGAACCTTCAGTGCAGATGCAGCAGATGCCGACAGAGGTTTTGCACATGAGGGGTTTTGCCAACATTGCTGTATAAATTTCAGGTGTGTAATTTTCCCCCCACTCTCCTAACTGACATAGCTATGCCAGCAAAACTTTGTAGTGCAGACAAACTAAGCCTTAGACTCCCAACACTTACCAATGTGCACCCTCATACACATCACTGTGGTTTTGGCCCATTAGTCTTAGGGAGCCTAACGTGTAATTCCATGTGAATGAGCTGGAAAAGAAGGGAGCATCAGGAAAAGCAGCTACCAGGAGGATGTAAGAAGGTTTAAGTTAAAGTAGGTCACTCCCTTCTTGTGCCGTCTTCTAGCTCCTTAGCACCAACATAGACCAATTTGCAGCCACTTAACTCCACCTAGTGCAGTCTAATTTACACCCCCATGAAGGTCACCTCTGAATTTAGCATGATGTGTATTTTAGGACTTCTGCTCCCTTTTTGTAAGGTTTCAAATGCAAACTCCTTTGATTTTAGTCAAACTGAACTGGTGGCTGACTGTTATCTGGGGCAGCTCCTGGCAGGTGCGCTCGGCAGGAACTGAACTCTGGCCTCAGAAGAGGAATCTAAAGGTAATTTTGTTTGTCTAGCAGGTCACAGGCACAGAGAAGGCAATGATCTCTCTTTGTAGCAGTACTACAACAAATTGTGAGAGCCTGGGCCGCTGCTGGGGTGCAGATGGTGATGTTATCCCAGGCTTGAGTTAAGCAGGGAGCACACAATTCCCTGCTGGCATTAATGCTGCTTTGAATCATAGAATCATAGAATATCAGGGTTGGAAGGGACCTCGGGAGGTCATCTAGTCCAACCCCCTGCTCAAAGCAGGACCAATCCCCAACTAAATCATCCCAGCCAGGGCTTTGTCAAGCCTGACCTTAAAAACTTCAAAGGAAGGAGATTCCACCACCTCCCTAGGTAACGCAATCCAGTGCTTCGTCACCCTCCTAGTGAAAAAGTTTTTCCTAACATCCAACCTAAACATCCCCCACTGCAACTTGAGACCATTACTCCTTGTTCTGTCATCCACTACCACTGAGAACAATCTAGTCCATCCTTTTTAGAACCCCCTTTCAGGTAGTTGAAAGCAGCTATCAAATCCCCCCTTATTCTTCTCTTCCGCAGACTAAACAATCCCAGTTCCCTCAGCCTCTCTTTATAAGTCATGTGTTCCAATCCCCTAATCATTTTTGTTGCCCTCCGCGGGACATTTTCCAATTTTTCCACATCCTTTTTGTAGTGTGGGGCCCAAAACTGGACACAGTACTCCAGATGAGTACACCTTCTCTTATGCTGCTCCCTACTAACCAGGAGCTACCCCCTACATGTGAGTGAGCCCCATGGGATCAAACTTGGAAGAGAGAGAAATATGTAGAGGCACCAGTGCCAACTTGCAGCATTTTACAGTGTTGTAACATGAGCTATTTTACTAACCCACTAAGACCTCTCTCTGTGGGCAGGAGAGGAGTGGGGAAGAGCTTTAATCATGGTGTTGGGGAGGGAAAGAAAACAAACTCGAGCTAGAACCCCACTTCTCTTTTTCTTGAGGGAGATATCACCACTCTTCCCCCACCTCCCAGGGATCATCTTCCCTCACCCAAAAGAGGCCAAAACAGATGAACTTTGGGTGAATGAGAGCATAATGGTCAGAAGGACATGAAAAGGGGCTGAGAAGATGGAGAAAGAGATGAGTAGCAGGGGTGCCAGAACAGGAGAGGCCATAGCCCTTTCGCTTTTTACTGGCCGTGAGGGTGAGCGATGTGGGGGTGAAGAAGAGTAAGCGAGGGGGCGGGGTCTTGGGGGGAAGAGGTGGGGGAAGGGGCAGGTCTGAGGGCAAGTCTTGGGGGAAGGAGCGGCGTGGGGTGGAGTCTTGGGGGAAAGGGCAGTGGGGGAGTGCGAATATCGGTGGAATGAGCGGTGAGAGGGCAGAGCCTCACGGGCGCTGCATGGCACGGTGGGGCAGAGCCCTAATTTGGAGGCCTGTGGTGGCCCCCCACACTTTTAGGGTGCTTCTGGCATTCCTGATGAGTGGGAGGGGGAGGGGGGGCCTGCTTATTATTTTCCTCAACCTGGAGGCTAGCAGGAGAGAAATGGAGTGGGCAACAAGCATGTGAAAAACTGCATGCATATGGTGGCTACATTTACACTGCACACCTCTTGTGGTGGCATGTAGCTTATGTGTTGCTACATGCCACAGTGAAAAGCAGGCTGCATCCACACTTAGTGTATAGCTACCTGTGTCAGTGAAAGGCTCTGGCATGGAGAGCAGTGAAGAAAGATTTGGCAGCAAGGAGCTGTTGGAGCCCTTCCCTCTGTTCCCTACCTGGTGGAGCCTTTCCCTGTGGTGGGGGAAGACTCTCCACTGCCACAGAGGAAAGACTCCAGCCATGGGGAGGCAGCAGGCCACTAGACCTCTTAAAATATCAGTTTAGACATGGGAGGCACCGTTTGGGCAAGTAGAGCACTGCGTAGGGTACATTCCCAAGCACACACCCAAAGGGTTTAGGTGTGTCTTTACTCACCTAAGCAGTGTCTGCACTGCTATTTATACCCTTACTGAGGGGTAAGTAGTGTACATATTCTATATGCTGCTGAAAGGAATGTGAAGTATAGACATATCCAGTGTGTGTGTGTGTGCATGCACATGCATATGGGAGGGTATCCCCATATGCAGAGAGGGCTGATTGACCTAAAGAAGCCATGGATTCAGTTTCAGTTTTCTTCAAATAGAGGACCGGATTTCTAATGATAAAGTTCCAGAAATTTCAGAAATACAGGTTTATGCACTACATTGATATGGGTTTTATTTTCTGTTAGAGCCAGGGGGACAAAATTATCCCTGCTGTGATTCTATTGAAGTCAGTGGAGACACACCAGGAATGAAACTGGAATTCAAATTAGTCTCAGAAAGCTTTTTGAGAGTACAGGAGCACCTGGATTCACATGGAGATTGCTTGGGATTGTTTGAACATACTGGGGGAATAACATGAAAGTCAGGTACATTTTGACTCATCTTGCTCTTGCAATTGCAGAAGTGCAGTGCTGGTGTTCCACTGTGTTATTGTTACTAACCTCACAGATAAAATACTATGGGATTGTATAATACAGCATTGCATACCGAGCTCTTTTGGGGCTGATACAGCAGCCTTAATGCATTTAGGACTGCAGGTTGTAGCAGGGATTGTGTTGAATATTGGTTTTAACAATCACACTCTCTATAACTTTGTATTGTGATGTCAAGCTGCTGAATTTTAGAGCCTGCTTTATAAAGCTATTAAAGCAGGGGATGGTGACTCAGGAGGCCTGGTTCTAGTCCTGATTTTGTAACTGATTCATTTTGTGATTTGGGGGCAAATTGTTTAGCCTCTTTGTACCTCAGTTTCCCATTCGGTAAACTGGGGATAATAGTTACCACCTGTGTGACTTAATTCGTCAATGTCTGTTAAGTGCCTACTGCTCTTCAGATGAAAGGTGCTATAGAAGCAAAATTGTGCATGACTGACCTGTTTTGGTTTTCATGTTTTGTGAACCTAAAAAGATGGGTGCTGCACATCCATGGTCAGAGTTGTTCCATGCCTTCAACTTTGCTTGGAGTTTCATGTTCACATGAACTCTGAGTCAATCCATGCAAATACTCTCTTCCTTTGGTCCCTCATCTCAGAGCCTTCCTTATACATGGAATTTGAGGGGACAGTAAACAACACTTCTCTCTCTGACATACAGCTCTGTTGCCTTTGAGTGTAGATGATCTTTCCTTCCCTGAGAAATTTAGCAGGCAGACAGTTTCTCCTTCCATTTCCAGTCTCCCTAAGGTTAGGACTGGGGCGTTGTTGTAGGGAGTGTTTGCCCACCTTTTACGCTATAGGGCTAAAAGAAATAGCCCCAAAATCATTTCCATCTGATGGTTGTTTGATAGTCTATGCAAACACATTCTTGGTTAACCACCAGTTCCCAGCGAATGCAAGTCCACATCAAGTGACCTACCTACACAATTGGCAGACCTTGGAACTCTTTTGGCAGTTCTGAGCCAAGTATTGAATGGGACTAGAACAGTGGTTCTCAACCTATTTATCAGTGCGGGCCACATATGCAGCTCTCTATGTGTTAGTGGGCCACATCTACACAATATATAAATACTACCTGTATGGCCCTTCCCTGAGGATGTCAGATGGGCTGCAGCTGTGCGCTGATTGGGCTGCAAATGGTCTGTGGATTGAGAACCACTGGACTACAGAGACAAATTCTCATCCTCCAAATGAAGGGGACTGAGGTTCATTGACTGGGCACCATGAGGAAGCCCATGCTGCTACTGACTGCTGAACTTTTATTAGTTATAAATATTTTATTTCTTTTAGTTTTCTTATAGTTTCTGAAAGTGTTTTTGCTGCATTACAGGACAGAGAAAACCCAATGTTTCTGCTAGGGCTGACTGAATTATTTTTTGTCAAAACTGTTTTTGATGGCAAATTGGGTTTTCGACAAAACTAAATGTTTATATAGAAAATGCCTGTTTCCCGTGGAAAATTTCAAATGATCACTGAAGAAAATTTGGCTGAAAACTTTCCAGTCTGGGCTGAAAAAAAATCAATTTCCAACCAGCTCTAGAGAATTTACAGTTTAATTTCAGATGTGATGCAATGCAGAGAGCAATAAAATGGTTGGGAGGGGACTGGGACTCTAGCAACAAGACCGCATGGTTCTTCAGTTAAATCTTGTGAATGTTCTGTCAATAGAGCTGTTGCTAGAGCTATCAAAAGGCCCCCTTCATGAGCATTAAATCATCATTTAAAAAGGGGCTAGTGTCTTGGCCACAGATGTTTTCACTCGAAAAATCATAAATATATACCTGAAGGCTGTTTACATTCAGAGTGGTGGTGTCCTTGTGCGGAGAGTCAGAGGAGGCTGAATGAATGAAAGCAAAGCAGGTGAAAGTTTCACTTTCTGGAGAGTGAGCACATAATCATTAAGAAACTGGCCTGCCCAGCTTGTTGTTTATGGTTAGTTTTGATCAACAGCCAAGTGGGAAACGCACCTGTGATGGAGTGTCAGTGACTAGAGGCCTCTCTCCGCTTGGCAGAGTCTGTCAGTCAGAATTTGGGCAAGCCATCAAGTAAGATATTGGGAAGACTAGCCTTTAGACAGCTGCTGTGATTCTAGTCCGGGATGAAGGTGAGAACAGTGGTTGCACGTAGTGGAAGAGAAACATGTTAAATATTTTTTCCATGGTATCTCTTTGTCTGGAAATCTGGTTAAACAAGCTAGCCTACCCTTTTTTTAACGTAGACTATAATTGTTTTTTATAAATCAGATAATTTTGAGCAGTGAAAAACTGAGAGCCTGATTCTGATCTCAAACCAGTGTTATGCTAATGTAGCTCCATTGACTTCAGTGGATTTTCAATAGTTATCCATGTGTAGGTCCATATGGATCGTGAGCCTGCAAAATGATCCTACTTCAGAGGGACTCTGTGTGGGCATATGGGCAGAACTCAGGCTATAGTTTGGACCCTGTCTCAGATGGGGATTTTCCAACCCCTAGCTGAAATAAGCAACATGCCAAAAGAAAATTAAATGCTGCAGCAGTTTAGTTTTAGCATATTTTTTATTTTGAAGCAACTACTAGACACAAAATACATGCATAGGACTAAATAGTGTTCATGTCCTTGATTTGGATATAAGAATAACCCAGACCCTAGCAACAATTTAGGTGAAAAATGATAAACGCTTTCTAATTCAAGACTGATCCTGTTCCACTGAAACAAACCAGTGGGAGTTTTTCGACTGAACTCGGCAGTGCATGGTGTTTTTGCACAATCAAATCAAAGCTTTCCCAAAGTGCTTCACAGTAACCTGTGTTTATAACACTGTTTGGCTGACCAGCACATGCTGTACCTATCTACACAGGCAAAGTCTAAAAGGTATTATATAACATGAGCAGTCCCACTGAAATCCGTGGGATCAATCATGGAACAAGTTACTATTAAGCAAGAATAACGGGGTCAGAATGTAGCCTATAATGATATTTAGCATTACGACCTTATTATGTATGGTTATAAGGTGCCTGTAGTATTATGCAATTTGCTCTATTTTGCTGATTTCAAGGAGCTTTGAATCAGCCTCTTGTGCAGCAATACGGTATATGGCCTTAAAGCCTGATCCAACTGTCACTGAAGACAAGTCAATGGGAACTCTTTATTCAGGAGTAATATTAGTGATGCTTTTGCATACTTATACCAGATGTGCCACAATCCTGGAATTAGGGACACTCTGACAGTATGAAATATTAAAGATCCAGATTCTACCATTTGTTACACATATGCAAGATAAGAAAAGGAGTACTTGTGGCACCTTAGAGACTAATCTCTAAGGTGCCACAAGTACTCCTTTTCTTTTTGCGAATACAGACTAACACGGCTGCTACTCTGAAACATATGCAAGATAGGCTGTATTCAGAGTAACCTATGACAGAATATGTTTATATTTTGTTGTGTCGTGACTAAGCTAGAGACAGGAGAATTCAGAAGAATGTACAGAACCACCAAGCCTTTAGTACTTTGAGATCTAAAGTCTACAAGAAGCACTTCAAACTTTTTAATACAACGCTGTTTTTTGTTTCTTTTGCTCAAAGATAAAAATATTTTTCCTTCTCCCAATAGAATAAAATCTTCTGCTGAGATTCAAATACCAAAACCTAAGAAATTCAAAAAGATTCTTAATGACGGATTCTTTCTGAGGTTAAATTACCCGTCTCTAAACTCAGCTGAAACAATGTTTTGGTAGGAACTCTGAATAACATAAATTAACTCTATTTATCTACAGGTGCAATGTAATAAATATTCAAATCTCTTAAGTAAATAAAAACCTTCTGCAGCTCTTGCTGGTGAAAGTGAACAGGTCCCACCTGGTAAAAATAGCCTTGTTAAGAAAAGTGTTTGGAAGCAAGATTAGTGAAAAGTGGGTTTTATTTTGGATCTTGTGCCCAGAGTGTCTTTACAGCCTAAGTGTGGGATATAATCTGGCATCAGTCGAGTCAAACAGTAACTGGATTCCATCCTTGGATAACTATATTCTCTAGCTTAACTGACAAATCCAGACCTGTGATTGAAACGAAGTGGAATAAGTAAAACACCTGCTGACTCGCTTGTTGGGTAGCTACTGAAAACATTTTCGGAATCACATTGCTGCAGACAACCTCTTTGTGCATTGCAGTAGTGAGGCTAAGGGACTGATCCAATCCCATTAATGTCAGTGGGAATTGGATCAGGTCCTAAACTGGTAGGATGAAAAACAGCAGAGAGAGGAAAATCTGGATGATGTATTTTGACTGGGTGAAAAAAAGTGCCCAGGCTGCCAGGATTTGAAACCAATGGGAATTTCACTATCAGCTTCAAATGGTTCAGGGCTTGTCCATTTGTAGAGTATTTCCAAATTGCAAAAATCCATACTATAGTTCTAAAGTACTAGGATAAATAAATTATGAGCAGAAGAATCCTTCTGTGATAACAAAACAATATGGGCTAGAGTGTGCTGTTGGGGACAGCACAGTGCTGCCATCCCACCACAGGAGAATCACTGAGAGCTCTCCTGGACCACAGGGGAATACGCATCTGTTATACCCTTTCATGAGGTCCTGCTCCGATGGGTTGGTGTGGAGGAGGGGAGAAACAAAGTCAATGGGATTATACACACAAGCTTAAACTTCAGCATGTGCTAAATTGCTTTGCTCATATGTTCCCCCCCCCCAATAAACTCCTATTCAAAATTGCTCCATTTGAAAGTAAAAAAGCAATATTTCCAACTGCCAGCAACTTAAATTCAACCTTGAATCTGCAAATCAAGCCACTGCGGCCATTGTTGGCTGTAAGCAACTGGGGTGCTTCTGCTTCATGGGAAATAAAGGCTTTTGTTGACACATTTGTGTCAAGTTTAGTACTTGTGGCATGCACAGAGCTGGGTGTAGCAACACTGTGGTTTTATTTATTATTCAGTACACTTGGCATGCCGAGTACAAATAGCTTGATTTACAATATTTTAGTGTAACAAATAGTCTTGGAAAGAATCTAAAAAAGAAACCCAATTTGAGGAGATTGGGCTGTGTGGAGGCAGTTTAATGTTCTTTTTATTCTACACTTCTCAATATGTAGGATATTTTTCTCATATTTCCACACCTGCTGCAAAGTAGAATACTCAGTATTATTTACATGGCAGTACCCAGAATGCACTTCCAGCTCAAGCTATTTCCTAGAGGTGCTGGTTTTGAAAACTGCAGGTTTTGACTGTGCTTGTATGTTCAACTGCTTTTCCATACAAGGTGATGTGGGCTAGCTATGAACCCGCCTGAACTCCATGAGTATGTACTCAATATGACTGATCTCTGCTACCCATGCTACACTACTAGTGTTAGCATGCTGACATTGTGGGACCTAGTTTGAGCATGCCTACGTAAGCTGGGAATCACACCTGCTGTGCCAAGTATAGATGTAGCTAGAGTCAGGGGGCAGTTCCTGCACCAAAGAGCTTACAGTCTAAATAGGCAAGACAGACTCATAGGTCAGAAGGGACCATCATGATCATCTAGTCAGACTGCACATTGCAGGCCACAGAACCTCACCCACCCATCCCACTCCTGTAACAGACCCCAAACCTCTGGCTGAGTTATTAAAGTCCTAAAATCATTGTTTAAAGACTTCAAGTTACAGAGAATCCACCATTTACACTAGTTTAAACCTGCAAGTGCCCCATGCTGCAGAGGAAGGTGAAAACCCCGCAAGGTCTCTGCCAGTCTGATGCAGAGAAAAATTTCCTTCCTGACCCCCAAATATGGCATGCAGACACCCGCTCAAGGTAGGGCAGTGACTTGCACAAGATCTCTCTGCAGGGTAGGGGCTAAGTCAGGAATAGAACTCAGGTCCCCTGGTTCCAAGCCCAGAGCACAATCCACTGAACCACATTGCCTCTTTAAGTGTTTTTTACACTGGTGGAAATTCCCAGTATAGACATGCTACAGCATTATAAATCTGACTAAGACCCACTGGGGAAAATCACTTTTTATACCAATGCAGCATGTACATAGTCTAGTGGTTTGCACCAGTGCAGCTACATTGGTGTAGCTATACAGATACAGGAAAACCCAGTGCAGACAAATCCTTAAGTCGATGACTCTCTATGGAACCCAGAGGTTACAATGTAAATGGAGTTGCTAGTAGAAGTGCTATAGAACTGTACTAGAATACTTTCCTGCCTATCATTCTTAATTATTTGCACTAACACTTTTTATGGGGAGACCTTTTCTAATTTGCCTGTAAAGCTAAGGTTAAATAAATAAAGATGAAGGAAATTTGTGCATGTTTTCTTAAATAATGGTCCTTAAGAATTAGCAAACTGATTCTGAATAGGAGTCATGTGGCGAAAATCCTGTGCAAAGCTTTGAAAATGGCACAGTAAGTAAAAGCCTAGATTTAAATGACAAAAACAAAGATATCCATGGTAATTTAGATATAGGATCTCATTCGCCATTGCCCAAAGACAACACTACTCTGGTGGTGAAAAAGGGATGTAAAGGCAGTAGATATACCCACCGGGGAATTCTACTATATACTGACTCTAGGCCGTGCTCCCCAACCCGTCACAGCCCTCAATGTGGGGGGTGTGCCAAGGGTGTAGCCAAAGAAAAGTGGCATGCCTGTAACCCAGTTGTATTCTGGCTCTTCATGGCTGCTGAAACAACCATTAAGAGACATGGGCAGTTGGACATAAATTAAAGCAGCCATAGCTTGTGTCAGGCCCCCAAACAGCCTCAAAATATGTGTGAGGTGCATTGCATAGCTCAATCCGAATGAAGAATCGAGCCCTTTAGATTTAAATAATCAAATTATTAATATTATCCCAGTAAGTATTAGAGGCTTTCCAAATTCTTCTGTGCCAGGTGAGTTACATGCTATTTTAGGAACAGCTTTTAGCTGAATTATGTAACAAGTTTCAATCTGGAATCAAAATGTCCTGATTTTGATTGATTTAAGACATACTCTTAAATGTAATTTTTGTGTGTTGTGATGTTATGATGAAATTCCAGTCCTTGTGAAGAGTATGGAATTGCATTAAATGGTATGTTATGTGAATAAAGAGACAGACACAGTCCCCAATCCAGTGAATACGTACTAGAATGTAACGCCTCAGCTATTTGCATCAGCTAGGGGTGCAATTAATCTACAACACTTCCGTCAGATTTGTTTTCATAGGAATTTAATTTGGAAATTTTATATTAATCCCTCTCTTCTAATATTGGATGGTGCCAGATGCTTCAATGAGAATGAATGAAACAGGGCAATTTATCAAGTGATCCATTCCGTGTTATCTAGGTCCAGCTTCTGGCAGCCAGAAGTTTAGGGACACCCAGAGCATTCTGTTGCATCCCTGACCATCTTGGCTAATAACCATTAATAGACCTATCCCCCATGGACTTACCCAATGCTTTTTTGAGCCCACTTGTACTTTTGGCCCTCACAACACCCCCTGGTAATGAGTTCCACAGGTTGACTGTGCATTGTGTGAATAAATACTTCTTTATGTTAGTTTTAAATCTGCTGCCTATTCATTTCATTGGATGTGTTATATGAAGGAATAAATAACAGTTCCTTATTCACTTTCTCCTCACCAGTCATGATATTACAGATCTCTGTCTTGTCCCCCCTTAGTTGTCTCTTTTCTAAGCTGAATAGTCCCTGTCTTTTGAATCTCGCCTCATATGGAAACTGTTCCATGACCTTAATCATTTTTGTTGCCCTTCTCTGTACTTTTTCCAATTGTAATATATCTTTTTTTGAGATGGGGCTATCAGAACTGTATGTAGTATTCAAGTTGTGGGGAATACACTGGGTTTATATAGTGGCATTATAATATTTTCCATCTTATTATCTATTCCTTTCCTAATGGTTCCTTAGAGTAGCAGCCGTGTTAGTCTGTATTCACAATGAATGAAGCGATGAAGTGAGCTGTAACTCACGAAAGCTTATGCTCAAATAAATTTGTTAGTCTCTAAGGTTCCACAAGTACTCCTTTTCTTTTTGCTAATGGTTCCTAGCATTCTGTTAGCTTTTTTTGACTGACACTGCACATTGAGCAGATGTTTTCAGAGAATGATCCATGATGACTCCAAGATCTCTTTCTTGAATGGCAACAGCTAATTTAGATCCTGTCATTTTGTATGTATCGTTGGGATTACATTTTCCAATGTGCATTACGTTGCATTATCAACATTGACTTTCATGGGCTATTTTGTTGCCCAGTCACCCAGTTTTGTGAGATCCCTTTGTAACTCTTCACAGTCAGCTTTGGACTTAACTCTCTTCAGTAATTTTGTGTTGTCTGCAAACTTTTCTGCCTCACTGTTTCCCCCCTTTTCCAGATCATTTACGAATATGTTGAATGGCACTGGTCCCAGTACAGATTCTTGAGGTACCCTCCGAGTTACCTCTCTCCAATGTGAAAATGGACCATTTAGTCCTACCCTTTGTTTCTTGTCTTTTAACCCATGACTGATCCATGAGAGGACCTTCCCTCTTATCCCATGACTGCCTACTTTGCTTAAGAGCTTTTGATGAGGGACCTTACAAAGGCTTTCTGAAAGTCCAAGTATACAGTATCCACTGGATCTCCCTTGTCCACATGTTTGTTGACACTCTGAAAGAATTCTAATAGATTGGTGAGTCATGATTTCCCTTTACAAAAGCTGTATTGACTCTTCCCCAAAATATTCATATATTCTTTACTATAGTTTGAAGTTAGGATCAACTCCAGAGCCTCTTTAAAAAATCAGATTACATTAGCTATTCTTCAGACTTCTGGTGCAGAGGCTGATGGAAGTGATGGTTACATACCACAGTTAGTAGTTCTGCAAGTTCATATTTGAGTTCCTTTAGAACAATTGGGTGCATAGCAACTGATCCTGGTGACTTTTTACTGCTTGTCAATTTGCTCCAACAACTCCTCTATTGACACCTCAATCTGGGACAGTTCCTCAGATTTGTCACCTAAAAAGAATGGCTCAGGTATGGGAATCTCTCTTTGTAGTGAAGACCGATGCAAAGAATTCCTTTTGCTCCTCTGCAATGGCCTTGTCTTTCTTGAGTGATCCTTTAGCACCTCGATCGTCCAGTGGCCATTCTGATTGTTTGACAGGCTTTCTGCTTCTGATGTAATTAAAAAAAAATTGCTGTTGATTTTTGGGTCTTTTGCTGGTTGCTCTTCAAATTCTTTTTTGGCCTGCCTAATTATACTTGACTTGCTAGAACTTATGTACCTTTCTATTTTCCTCAGTGGGATTTGACTTCCAATTTCTAAATGATATGCAGTGTAGTTGTAGCTGTGTCAGTCCCAGGATATTAGAGACATAAGCTGGGTGAGATAACAGACGTTGGCCCAATACAAGATATTACCTCATCCACCTTGTCTCTCTAATTTTTAAATGATTTCTTTTTGTTGCCTCTTTTACTCTGTTGTTTAGCCATGGTGGCATTTTTGACCTTTTTTTTTTTTTAAGAAAAAAATGTGTATATATATATATATATATATATATATATATATATATATATATATATATATATATAGTTTGTGTCTCTCTTATGATGCTTTTTTTTAAAGTTTCCATGGAGCTTCTTGTTACTAGTGATGATGTATGAATCAGAAATAACACAACTTGATTTTCAGTTCCAAGGCTGATTTAGGTTAATCTGAGCACATGTGATCTGGAAGCCATTGAGGAAAGGCATACAGCTTCCCTGACCGGACTGTAAACTTTGAGAAGTTTAGTGGACGAGTGGCAAAAAATGTTTCCTGTCTGAATGCCAGTGGCAAAGGGAACTGGTAAGATGCAGATTCAAGAAGTTTTCCTGGAAGAGAAGAAATGTCATTTGAAGTAACCTGGGTGGTACCTTTCCTTAGAATGAAAGCAAAGTCTCAGGGCCTGGCTACATGGGGAAAAAGGTTGCAGTAGCTAGTGTGCACTAAGTACTCTGAACTAGCTACTCCACTAAAACTCCCCATGTTAATGCGTTTACTGCACCCTAAGAGTGCCTTTGTGCATTAAGGGAGTGCATTAAGCTAAACCACCCAAGGGCACTGGATGTGCAGTAAGGGTATCCACACAGGGTATTAGTACGGAGTAGGTAGTGCATTTTACATTCACAACATAGTTTGCTGTTCACTAAACTTTCCATGTAGAAAACCTTGAGTATTCGGTGAGTGGATCTAAGGGCTAGGGCCGAACTTCTCAAAGGCATTGTGTGCCTAACCCCCACTGAAATCAATGGGAGTTAGGTGCCTAAGCACCTTCGGGGATTTGGCCCTAGGTGCTTTAACAAAAGGTGTGGTTGTCCCTCTAATGGGTGGCTGAAGGTTGTTCAGTTCTCTAAGAGAGAGACTGAGTGTATGAGAACCAAGGTAATGTTTTTAGACAGGGCTATGTTTACTAAGTCCAATTAATTTTAATTTGGTATTTTTTTTAGATGTTAGTTCTTTTAATAATTTCTTTGTATGTTGTTATTCTTTCAAACCTGGTTTAATACTCCTGTCCTGGGTTAGTATATTGCTGTTCAATTTTATTACGATTTATTTAAATAATCTGTCTCCTTGTCCATGGCAAATGCAGTGCTTGAACTAACACTAAAATGCAAAAGGTATGGAATAGAATCTAATGTGAGCATATCTGCACATGGCACTCACTGTTACAGAAGAATCCGGGGAGACACTTTCAGCCACGATTAATTTAACCACTAAAAATTAGAGTTAATTTGGCAGCCATAGAAATCTAGGGATAGATTCTGGCCCCTACTCTAGCTCCTATATGCCACTCAACACTGGCCTGCGGGGCTGATAAAGAGGCTAAGGTGGGTCAGAGGAGAATTCCCCAAGCAAAGGAGGAGTGTAGGGTTGATGTAAGTGGCATTATGCTGCCTTCCCTGGCCGTGGGGATGGGGTTGGAATGGGGCCTGAGGGATCAAGCTTGTAGAGCTCAGTGCTTTGGGGATTCTGGACTTCAGACAATATAACCCTGGGAGCACCCGGGCATGGCTGGCTGTCCTGCTTTATGGCTGGTGAAAGCAATTAAAGAATATCTGAAATCATCACTGACTTCTTCAAAGAAAGTATTCCATCAGCCATCCAAGGCAATGCAATACTCCTGCCAGTTCTGACAAAACCTTACGCTTGACGTCAATGACCTTGCAAAGTATTCACTGCTGCCCCCATTACCAGACGCTCCTTCCTGAGCAAAGTGAGCGCAAAGGTGATAGCAACAGTAGCCTGGCTCAGATGGGAAAACAGTTCCTGACCTTGCAGAAACCAGGCCTCCATACTTATTCTGCATGTTTCCTCTGAAAGCGACGATACCTCTGACGTATACACAGCACATAGCAGGAATGGGTGGAACAGCCATCTGTGGGCTCTAATCATTCCTTGCAGAACGTCATGATGCTCCTCCTCCAGATGGAGTCCTGTTGGGCTCAGCGTTGTCATCCTTTCTCTTCAGCATATATATCTGAAAGCACTCAGAGAGACTGTGAGATGAACTACTGCATCAACAGTATACTGAAGGCCTTCAGGTGCATGTTACTTTCTGCACCAATGCAGCCTCTGTCATGACCTAACAGCCACAGTGCCTGCGCTGGGACCCTGGACTCTTGCCAATAGTGCTTTGGTATTTTAAAGGACTTTGAGAGGTCAAGTTCTCAGTTCTAAGTCTCATACAAAAGACAGAAACTCCAGCTGTACAGTGTCCCAGCATTTAGTATTGTCTAGTATAGTATTCTGGCTGAAAACAGCTACATGGCAAGTCACTAGGTTTTGTTTCCTCAGAATTGAACAACACTGAGAACAGGAGTAATGGCCACCAATGAAATGATATATGCAAGTAATAGGTTATGATTGGTTGCACCTCAGCTGAGTGAAAATTATTCATCTTAGGTGGCAAATTGATAAGGTTTTTTTCCCCGCCCCTTTCACTTCATAACCACTTTAGAATGTTACTTGGAAATGTTAAAGGAAAAACTCTTAATTCTATAATTCATGGCCATAACTATTGTAATGCTGCCTACAGTGACTCAAGAGCGTGAATACCAACCTCAGGGCCAATGGTTAGGAACCAGGACACAAACTCCAAATTGCTGTGAGTTTTATATGTAGATTGCATCAACCAACTATCAAGTGGAAACGCCTCAGGCACTATCACTTCCTTAACATGGAGTCAGAGACAGTCCCGTTAGGTACTCTGATCTATCTCGCCACCCAGGTGAGCCTACTTTTGTGATCGATGGTCCCTTACACCAAGTATCACAGCAATATCCAGGTTACTCCCAATCCCAAAGGACCAGTTACTTACCCCAGGTCAGTTGTACCTTAGATCTCATACCAAAGACCACACTTATAGCCAATCCTATAATAAGCTATGTGAAGATCTATTAAAAAGGAAAAGGAAAAAGCGAGTTATGTACAAGTTTAAAGCTGCTAAATATAGATACACAAATGAGTTACAATCTTAAGTTTGAAAAATTTCTATAATCAGCAAACTCTATGTCCTTTAGGGCTAACCCAGGCTAAGCAGCTGGGGATCTCTTGCTTATGCCTTCCTCTAGAGGCATAGAGATACCTAGTTCCTTTTGTGTGGGGTTTTTATCCCCTTCCTGCAATGTGCTTTGAGCTGAAAACTCAGCTGATGGGAGGAATCCACTTGAATGACTCATCTTCACGGGGAGGAGAGCAGAACAACAAAAGTCTTTTGTCCTCCAGTAGATGGTATGTAGGGAAATTCCAGTTACGACGACCAACAATATCAATGGACCTTTCCTTCTGCGAAGGGCTTAGCACCTTCTGTTGAAGATCTGCCCTTCACACTAATTAATATTGCTCTTCTGTCTGGTGATTTACGCAGTCACAGAGGCTCACTTTACAACTACTCAAACATTACTTTACAATATGGGCTACAGATGTCATAAGAGAGATTAATGCACCTACATTTTTCAAGCCATTTGAATCTAGCAGCGTTTGCCCCTTAGTAATCGCTGAGTGTTTCTTTTGCACAGACCTCCCTTGCTTGGAACAGAAGAAACGAATTAATAACAGAGCATGCTGTCTCCTTGCCCCTCCTCCACCGCCGTTATTTCCACCACCGTATTTCAAACAGGGCTGGGATTCTGTAAGTATTGCCTGGGAGCATTTTTCTTGCCTCTCCTATTTTTGTTTTTTTAAATACACGCGTGTATCCTTTCTTAGCACTTTCTGGTTGTTGTATTCCAGCAATCCCATCTCGCCATACAGTGCAGCAACAGGAAACACTTTATTGTTTTCAGTCTCCAATTATTTGTGGGCCGGCGCCCGTCTTTAAGTAATCTGATATTGACTCAACACCTCCATCTTTGTTTGCTTTGGACAAATAGGTCAGCCAACAAAACAGACTCCCTACTGCATTTCCATCAGCTTTTCCTCAGCATCCAGTCTGTGTACTCACTGTGTATGGAATCCCTGCTTTAGTCAGATCTGTATAGCTATGATTATTACTCAGTGCTATGAATTGGCTCTTTGCCTATCTTATCATAGCAGTGTGGTCTGCTCACTTATATGTGTCACCAGCCTACACTGGCTCCCACACATTTTCTCCCCAGGAGGGAGAATTTTCTCATTGGTCTCTTGTTAATTTCTCTTTGTTAATGTCCCACAACTATTGTGAGATATTTTTCTTTGAGATCCATGACTCTGATGATTTCCAATACTACATAAGTTATCATATTATACTAATATTTTAGAATCATAGAAATGTAGGCCTTCAAGAGATCATCTAGTCCATCCCCTTACATTGAAGCAGGATTAAGTATACCTTGGACATTTTGTCAAGAATGTATAGAGGGTGTGATCTAAACCCTTTGAAGTCAATGCTAAAATGCCCATTAACTTCAATGGGTTTTGGATTAGGTTTATAGCACTACTCCCACCAAACTGAAGAAACCAGAACTTTCTAATATTCTGAAGTTCTGGCTAGTGTTTAGAATGAGTACCTTGTTTTTTGTTTAATCTCTTAGTCAGCTACAGTACTTAAAAGCTACTGTTTAAATCCAACTGTATAATCACAAGTAGAGACATTTTTCCTGAAAGCGTACCTTATTGTTATCTTCTTATTAAAAATGTATATAAAACAAATTAATCTCTGTGTCTCTAGGATCCTCACGAACTGAGGCCCAATATTCTCTGCTGAGGGGTTTTTCAGCAGCAGCATGTTGCTTTAGTTCTAAACTCTTGCTTGAGGAATGGATCTTTGCTTTTGCGAGTGAAGACAAGTTTTGTTAATCCCAGTTACTCCATATCATTATTCTTATTTATTTCAGTATTAGTATTCTTATGCTATCAGGCATAAGCAAGGTGGTTTGCTAATGCAAGCCAGTTACTGATAGTCAAGTACTGTGGTTGAGGGAACCAGCTCTAGTACTGTGTTTAAGATTTTTTGACTGACTGACTCTAGGTTTCCTCTCTCTGTCTTAACAATAAGACACTATGCTGGGCCCTGGTCCATGCTGTAACCTGATTACAATCTATGCTCATGTAGGGCTTTATCCAGTGGGAGATTGGGAGTCAATGGGAGATTTTCCCCTGACTTTCAAAGGAGTTGGATCTGGCCTGTAATGAATGAATATCCACCCAGTTAAATATCACTAGAGTGAAGTTTACTCAGTCCAGAGCACAGGTTAATGTAGTTTGTATTATTAGAGCAAAGAGGCTATTTCTGGGCTGTGCTGTTACTCATAAATTGTGCCTGTAAGGAGCAGAGTCAAGTTTAAGAATAGATTTGGGCCCCACATTAGCTGAGAGGGCATGCTATGGTGCTGGCACACTGTTATAATAGTGCTGTTAGAAGGGAGGATGAAACGTGGGATGGGTGATGATAATTAAGATGATAACTGATGTGATGATAATTAAATTTCCATTAAGAGAAATGCATGATAAACCACAAGCCTGCACTGGACCCTTGTAAGTGGGTGGAATTAAATGCCCTACAGATCTGTACTGTTGCTGATTGATTGTTCATGCCTCCCTGTATTATGTGTTTTGATGTGTTTGTACGTGTGTGTATGTATATATATATATATATATATATATATATATATATATATATACACATTTCTTTTTGTTTAGAAGCTGCTTACCCTTGATATGAAACATTTATGTCAAGAGCTTCAGATAACACAAGCTTCACGTGAACCAGAATTCAATTGCCCTTCAGGGCCTCCTGGCCCCCAGGTTAGTACTGTATCTTAGACAATACCCTTCCATGTTCTGATCTGTTCTAAGCTCCTTACAAAGCTGCTGCAGTTTTGAAAATGGTATTTAATTTTTCACAATATTTTAAACTAAGGTTGGACTTTTTAAAAAGTTGGCATAAATAATATATTTGTCTATTTCTTCTCTCTGCCTAATGCCTTCCAGGCAAAGACTTGAGGTTGCACTTCATTTTCATCTACTTTAAACCAGCCTAAAGTCTTGAATCATTTAACCTCCATGGAAATTTCAGGAACCATCATTTCAAGCCTTCAACTAGTCTCTACTAGTTTTCTTTTAATATTGGTCTCTGTTGTTTTCTACTGGAGAATCAAGAGCTCTAGAAATGAGTACTCTACTAGCAGAATATCCATTGCTCTGTTTAGAAACCTACTTGCCAACTGGAAACAGTAGGAACCAGCTGAAAATTTTCTGCAGGAATTTCCACTAGGGAGTCCATCTTTCTAGGCATGGAGGATTGGATAAGACTCTTGCCAGAGCACTACAGTGCAGATCCAGTATTGACTGGTGAGTGGCACAAAGCTCTCCCTCAATGCTGAGTGCAACATTTCTGCAAGGTGGGCTGTTGAAGACCAGAAAATGAAAGGCTGGATCCAAGAGTTGAACAGTGTTTCACACATGTCAGCTCAGAAGACCATAAAGCCTCAGAGCCCTCACAAAATGGTATGATTTGCAAAGGTGGATTTTACACAGACACCGATAAATGCCATATTATGAGGAAAGGTCCACAGCACTGATTAAAACCTGTGCAGTTTTATCTTAGTGAAATACCTGTGTCATAAATTAAATGCATACATGTCTATACATTAAAGGCAATATGGTGCAGTGGCTAGGGTACTGGGCTGGGACTCGGGAGACCTGGTTTCTATTTCCAACTCTGCTACTGACCTGCTCTGCAACCTTAGACAAGTAACTTTATCTATCTGTGCCACTGTTTCCCCTCCCATTCTTTGTCAAATTAGCTTGTAAAGAAGAGGATCAGGAATTTTATGCCAGAACGTTTTGGTCCTTTTGAAATGAAATTACTTTAAAATGTTCCTCCCAGGGAAATTTTCAATTTTTCATTGCAATTCAGAATGGCATTTTGTTCTAAATGTGGGAGTTTGTCATGGGTGAGAAATTCTAGTTTCCACTCAGCTCTAATTGTAAGCTCTTTGGGTCAGGGACTGTCCCGTATTATGAAATGTACAGTGCCTAGCACAATGGGGCCTTGATCTAGGTTGGGGCCTCTAGACACTGCTGCAATACAAATAATACCAAAAATATGTACTATGCTACAGTAGAATCTCACTAATGCATGTTTATGACTAGGAGATCTTTTTGGAATCACTGTATTTTACAAATTAATAAGTGCACAAACACAATTTTAAAAAGTAACGCTAATGGGCTTTGTTCAAATGGAATTTAGTTTTAATTATTTACACAATAATACTTCATAGTAGACTAGTAACTATTCTGTAGTGTATTTTGTAAAAATAATAATGTCTTATTTTCGGAAATCTCATTATAGCGCCTTGTCATTATATCTTTGCTGAAACATGGGGTGAGGCAGACTATTTTGCATATGGGGTGTGTGTAGATTAGTGACGTTCATATGATCATGAATCTCTTGTACTATATTGAACAGTGTCTTATGTATATTATTATACAGTCCCACAATGTACTCAGTGATGTTCCAAAGGATTTATGAAACTACGATATGTGGGAAAGATGACAATAGTTATTTGAGTCTAAAAATAGAACTGAAAAACTGAATACATCAATTCTTCCTTTAACTAAAAGAGCAATAATGCTGAGTGTGATGGTCTACAAAGACCATTGACACAAATAGTATTAATAAAGTGGCTAAAGAATTTATGAAATTTATTTTCTTAGAGCACTTGTGTCATAAATATAAAGGGAAGGGTAAACACCTTTAAATCCCTCCTGGCCAGAGGAAAAACCCTTTCATCTGTAAAGGGTTAAGAAGCTAGGATAAACTCACTGGCACCTGACCAAAAGGACCAATGAGGAAACAAGATACTTTCAAAGCTGGGGAGGGGGGGAACAAAGGGCTTTCTCTGTCTGTGTGATGCTTTTGCCGGGACCTCTGTAAAAAAAAGAATCACCTCTGTAAAATCAGGAGGGTAAATACCTTACAGAGTAGTCAGATTCAAAACACAGAGAATCCCTCTAGGCAAAACCTTAAGTTACAAAAAGACACAAAAACAGGAATATACATCCCATTCAGCACAACTTATTTTATCAGCCATTTAAACAAAACAGAATCTAACAGAATCTAAGGGTTGCTTATCAACCCTTTACAGGAGTTCTGACCTGCATTCCTGCTCTGGTCCCAGCAAAAGCAACAACACAGACAGAGAGCCCTTTGTGTGTCCCCTCCCCCCCCCCCGCCCCAGCTTTGAAAGTATCTTGTTTCCTCATTGGTCCTTTTGGTCAGGTGCCAGCGAGGTTATCCTAGCTTCTTAACCCTTTACAGGTAAAAAGGTTTTTCCTCTGGCCGGGAGGGATTTAAAGGTATTTACCCTTCCCTTTATATTTATGACAACTTGAAAACAATTGGCTGTCAGGTCGTACTACAATCATGGAGTAGCATGTCTGGGAATTTTTAATTATAAACTGTGGGAATGTGCTTTATAAAGGATTCATGGTTCCAAAGCTTAGAGCAGAAAATCCTCTGGACAGTATCATTTCAGCTCTTGGCACATGGAATGGAAATATTGGTACTAAAATAAACAAATAATCTAAAATAATAGCTCCAAACTCCTTTTTTTTGTAACTTGAATGTCCCTGATGTGAGTCACACTGAATATTCTCTACAGAATCTGAGATGAATTTTACGTTTTCATTTTACCTCATATATATACATAGCAGGCCAAATTCTACTCTGAGTTACACCACTGTAAATCTAAAACAACTCCACTGACTTCCAAGTAGCTATAGTTGAGTGTAACTGAGGATAGAATCTGGCCCTATTCATACAGTGTGATGATTAGTTTACATTGTATTTTGGATGGTATAATTGCTACGAGACGAACAGGCAGTATTCAGAATTAAACCAAGTAATTTGTGTGGTGGGGTCAAAGTCCCTCACTATCAAGGCTCAGAGGAAATCCTCCCCTGGACAATTTTTAAAAAATATCTGCCCTCTGGTGCATTCTAAAACCAAAACAGTTGTTTTTCATAATCTTTCTGAGCTGAGGCTCAAAGTCTCCCCTGGTTTAATGGTAGAGATTCCTTCACCTGAAATGGCAAAATCCTTCCACCTCCTTCTGTTAAAACACTAAACCGACTTGTAGTGTTTGAGGGAATGGAGTTTCAAAAGTGCCTTCTTCAGAGCCTTCCTGAATAATGACTTCTGGATTGTATCATCATTGCCCATGACCTATGACCTGTTGACCAAAGCCACAGTAATGATTTCAAGTGTCACTTCAGGGAAATTAGAAATTAAATAGTTTGATACAGTTTTATGGCCTGATACTTGAAGAGGTCGGGCCAGCACCCCCAGTGAGGTGTAGAGTCCCCTCCATTGCTCAACTCATTGAAAAGAGTCCCCTCAGATCCCAATGAGCTAAAATACAGCTTTAGACTGAATTAGACATCAGACAGCATGAGAGAAATTTATACCAGAGATAGTGAGACCTATAACTTAGTTTGAGATTTAATTTAAAACAGTTAGAATTTTTTTGAGAAACTCAAGATCTTTTGGACCTCTTTGTTTAAAAATGCTATAACAACAGCAATTATGAAAATTATATTTCAGAGCATGGCATTTCATTTTCACAACGTGAATGGTGTGAAAAATTTCACCCTATAAATGTAACCAGCAAATATTTGTCCTTTGTGTCACATTTATGAGGAAGTAAATATAATTTGTTTCACAGCTATTTTTTAAAAAAAAGAAAGGTGGATTTTGCTGTTGGAAGCCCTTTTTGTTTGGGGGCAAAAACAAAACAAACAAAAAATCATATCAGTTCACTAAAATAAGAAGTTCTTAAAATCACAGCAAAATTTCCATGATCAGGGGTTTTCAACCTGGAGGTTTTGATCTCTACAGTTTGCAACTATCTTTCCCTTCTCTTATTGTTAAATGGAAGGAAGGTCCTGGCTACATGGAAGGAAGTTGCAGGAGGTGAAGAGATCTTCATAAAGAAAAGGGAGCTGCAGCCCTGAAAAGGCTAAGAAGTCCTGTCTAAGATAATGAGTCATAAAGATTAAGGCCAGAAGACACCACTAGATCACCTTGTCTGACTTTGTGCATATCACAGGCCACCAATACCAGCCAGCACCCACTCACTAAAGCCAACAACCAAAATAGACCCAAGTATTACAGCCCACAGAAGAATAGGCTATTCCTCTATCCCACATAGAGAGATAAGAGGGACTGAGGTGCACCCATGCAAAAGGCTCTTGCAATGGCAGGGAAAATAACTTATTTCAGTGGTTTCATTCTGAAAAAAGGTTTGTAGAGTGTCACAGCTTCCCATTACGAGGTTTTTTGCAAAGCATAATGAAGATATTTTAGACTATTCCATTTACAGTCACTTTGGTTGAACGGATCTCCTCAATTTTTGATCCTTTAGCACTCCACACCAGTTTCAGCATTCTTTCCATCTCTTGCTCTCCAGAGTTCCATCAGCTTCCTTGATGTTTGGCCCCTTTGCTCTGCTTCAGCCCCTTTTTTTTTTTTCTATTTCTGCCTCACCTCAAAACTGCCCTTTCTGCATTCACCGTACCAGGCCTCTCCATTTCCTGCCATTCAGTGATGCAACAGCACTTACAATTAAAGAGGAGCCTGACTGGCACAACAAACACCTGTGAACTTGGGGGCAGTCACTTCCCAGAGGAACTCTCAGTTCTCAGGACAGACAGGTGGACAGAGTTCAGGGGAAGGAAAACAACGAATGGGTATTTTTTTTAAAGTAAGTTTACAATTTCCTTCACTTTTCTTCATAGGGCCCACAAGGAATTCCTGGTGTGATGGGACCAAAAGGGGAAAAAGTAAGTACCAACTCTTTTGGCATTTTGTTTGTTTGTTTGTAGGGCAGGGGAAAGAGAGAGAGAGCAGGTGGCTGGGATTTTGTTTTGCTTTCAGGTTTTTGGGTTTTTTTTGGTGGTGGTGTGTTCTTTGGGTGGGTGGGGGTTAGAGTGACCGGATGTCCCAAATTTACAGGGACAATCCCGATATTTGGGGCTTTGTCTTATATAGGCACCTATTCCCCCTCACCCCCCTGGACCCGATTTTTCACACTTGCTATCTGGTCACCTAGTGGGAGTTTGCTTTAATGCCAGCTGGATTCTGTAGATCAGTTTCAGGCTGTAATTTAAAGCTTCAACTATAACTGTTCAGTCTCATTGTTGGCCTATTGTATAGCTTTTCATAATGACACCTTATATATCTACAAAATGCTGTAGGAAAGGCTGATTGTTGATACCCTATGGATGGGATTTCCAAAAGCACTTAAGGAGCACAAGTTGCATTGGAAGTCAATGGTCCCAAGTTGCATAGTAACTTTTGAAAATCGTACCCTATTTGAAGAAACAGGAAGCAGCGCCATCCCATGCAATATCTAATATATGGGTCCATGCAGATACAATAGTTTTCACATTAATTCTTTTGACTTCAATTCAGCCAAATATTTAAGCACATGCTTAAGTCCACACACATTCAGCAAAGGACTTAAGCAGAAGCTTAATTTTAAGCATATACCGAACGCTAAGTATATGTTTAAGTGCTTTGCTGAATAGGGGGGGATTGCTGAATTGGGATCCAAATATAACTGAAGATGCCATTTATTCTGTTACGTGAGTACTGTCCACTTTAGGTCATAGAGTGAAGTCCAAGATACACAGATCTTCCCAATTCCGTTTTTAAGTACATTAACTTATGACCTGCTGTTCTTCACTTGGTATCTCCATGACTAATACGTTTTTTTCCCCTGTGGCAGGGGGAAATTGGCAGACCAGGAAGAAAGGTACGAATCAAGGTTTACAGAATCTGGGTCATGCACCAGCCTCATAGTTGACATGTGGCAGTTATTAGGGGTTGACCCCAATGTCTAATTGGAGTCTATTTGAATTCTGTGTGAAAATGGATGACAAGATATGTTCCTAACCACACAATTAAAAGAGAGTAGAGAATAACCTGAGCTAGATATTTGTGCCCAAGGGAGTAGACTTTGGGAACAGTTATAAAAGCTGTAAAAAAAAAAAAAAGTCAAAATTAAAATCCCAACTGATCCACAGAAAAACACAAGCCTAAGTTGGACACCCATTGAAAATAGGATTCAATTAAATGACCTTTGTGCCAAAAGACAAATAACTGTTAGTGATTATACTTGAGGGGTTCTGGCACCAGCACAATATGCTGACTACAACCTTGCATTTGCTGACATATGAGCCAAGCTAGATTGTCAACAGTATGTGCCCCTAAATGTCACAAAATATTTCATCTCACTGGCTAAGTGCTTCCTTTTAAAGTAATTAATTTTCAAAAGAAGCCAAAAAATCCTCTGCAGGATGAAATCAGAGATATGCAGAGATTAGGTCATTCCACCAAGAAAAGAGCCATTCTTTTAAATAATACACCGAATATTTTAACAATAGGCACAAATCAATTAATTCAAATTAATACAAAGCATGTAAATATAAGAACTATGTATATAGTATTTATTTATTTAGATTTCAAATGCCAGATAGAAAAAAAATAAATGACCTGTATAACTCTGAGTTTCCCAAATAGTAATATTTCGGAGAGTGTCATCAAACATGGTAATGAAACGGCATATCTTAGACACTGGAATACTTGCTTTTCTCATTAAAATCAACAGATCACTAAAGAGAAGTGGGGCCAAATTCAGTCCTAGAGTAAGTGAGCACAACTACTGAGTGAAAGCTGGCTGGCTTATTCTAAGGCATACTTTTAGCCCTAGTGGTCTTGATTGGAGTCCTAAGGCCAGCTCCACAGCCGGTGTAAATAGATGTAGCTCCAGGATCTGGTCCTAGAGGTGTTTTACGAGTAACATAGTCATAATTAATAAAGTATATCAATATTATTGATTAACATTTGAAAAAGAAAGTAAAATGAATCTATAGAAATGCAGTGTTAGTAAATGCGATGGATCTAGTTTAGAGATGCCAAACCCTCAAAAAAACGCAGATATTGGGCTTGTTTTTGGCTTGTAGCTTGTTGCTTCTTGTAGCTTGTTGCTTCTTTTTTTTGATCAACTCCTGGCAAGCAGGGGCAAGGGGGGACGAGCAGGGGCAAGGAGGGGAGAGAGTCAGGGGTGCACAGTGGGCCCACCACAATCCCAGACTGCAAGACGGGGGGGACCTAGTCTCATAGAGTGTTGGGTTCTTAGAGATTGGCTTGTTTTGGCCTTATTTTGAAATGGAATTAGCTTGATTTTTGAATTATTGTGAAAGTTGGGGTGCTTATTTACCGTGTGAAAGTTGGCAACTGTGGTCTAGTTCTGTTCTCCCTTACTGTATATCTGGTTTGCATTGGTGTAACTACAAGGGGTTACTCCTGATTTAAATTGACATACGTGAGAGCAGAATTTGGTTTACTGATCCTGTTTTTAAGGATGAATATCTTAAATTGAATGTAGATTCTCCCATCACTGATCTATATATACTTCCAGCACTGATATATATACTATGCGTTAGAAAATATTTGTTTCTGACAGCCCAAACTTCCCTTCTTAGACTCAACAGAAAGCATACTATGGATTCCTTGGGATTAAAAAAAAAAAGCCAAAATAATGTCTCAGTTGCAATTTTTTTCTTGAAGATACTGTACTGAAGATATTAAAATACTTCTTCTCTAATTTGCATCTCATCTGTGATAGAAACCCATGTGCTGTAATGATATTAAACCCATTTTCATAATATTTGATTGTTTCCTTTTAAGGGTAGACCAGGCCCTCCAGGTGTCCCGGGAATGCCAGGACCAATTGGATGGCCTGGACCAATGGGACCTAAGGTAACATTTAAACACTTTTACTACATTGAATTTGTATATATTGAGCAGAATGGGTATTTTTTTCTTGCCCTTCAGGAATTAAAATATGTCCAATGAAAATTGCCAAATCAAGTCTAACGGAGACTTGCTAATAATCAGGGGTGCTGGAACAATTTGTACAGTGGGATTCCTGAAAGCCATTGAACCAAACTTTAAACTCTTTATATAATGGAAACAACTTCAAGTCAGGGGTGAGATAGCGACGTTTTAGTCATGGATATTTTTAGTAAAAGTCATGGACAGGTCATGGGCAGTAAAAAAAATGTATGGCCCTTGACCTGTCCATAACTTTTACTATATACCCCAACTAAAACTTGGGCCGGTGCTTGGGGGTGGCGGAGGGTGGTCCAGGGGTGCCCGCGGGTGCTGAGGGGTGGGGCCCAGGATCCTTGCTGATGCTGGGGGGGGCAGGTGGGCAGCGGCATGTGGACCAGGACCCATGCAGGGGGTGGGTGGGTGGCGGTGTGTGACCTGGGACCCCTGCTGGTGCTGAGGGGTGGGGCTGGCAGGCTCCCTACCCAGCTCCAACTGGCATGTCTCTGCAGCTCCTAACAGGAGAGGCAGCCAGGGGGGCTCTGCCAACTTCTCCCACCACACTACAGCCATTGGGTGCTACGGGAGCCGTGCCTGCGGGCGCAGAGCCCCATGGTCCCTCTGCCTAGGAGCTGCAGGGACATGCTGGTGGGAGCCGGGAAGCCCCCCCGCCCAGGTAAGCACTGTCCTACACCCCAAACGCTTGGCGCGGAGACTCCTCCCACACATCCAAACTGCTGCCGCTGGCCCAGGGGCTGCCTGGCTCGGGCAACCCCTGGATCAGATGCACTGGCCACCGCAGAAGTCACCGAGATCACAAAAAGTCACAGAATCCATGATTTCCGTGACCTCTGTGACAGACATGCAGCATTAATTATAGGTCCCTCTAGCATGCACAAGATTGGTCATTTTCCTCCATGGCTATTCAGTTATCCCCTTCTTTGGACATACTGCATACACTTGTTGACTGCATAGCTTTTTATTTGGGTACCTCCAGGTAACAAACTTAACTGATATCAATGGAAGGGACCAAGCTCTGGGTGTACACTGATCAGATATTTGAAATACAGGTTCATGGTTTTTTTCAGTCAGTCATGATAAAAGTTTCACTTGTTATATTGTCTTTGTACTTTTGCTAGCACTACTGGTGGGGCCATGACTTCAGTTCAGTATCAACAAGGTGTTAATTATAGTGACGGTTCATAGTAAACTGCATAGAAAATCATGGGACAAGCTTTGTGTTTGCTTTAATGGAGTGGTCAGTGATGAGTTCTCATTGTACAGAAGCTGTAGTATACTCCTTCACTGAACACCATCTTATATACAAGATGCACAGCTGTCAAAATAGCTGAGATATATGTGCTGGTAACTGGGCTTCTCCATTCCAAGATTACCCTGTATCTCTTCAGTTCAATAAACCATTAGGCAAAAGGAACACATACAGTGGTTGCCATTAAAAAGTCAAACTGTATAACCAGCATCTCAGAGTCTCCAGTTATGTCTTGCTTTTTGTGTAGGGAGATGCTGCAGCATCTCAGATGCCACGTTGTGGTGACTGTTGGTAAATGATGACAGTGGAATGTTTCTGATTCCAAACCAAACTTGGAAAGCAGACTATAAAGGCTTCCTCCAATTGGTTACTGATAAAAGTTAGGTAAGGAATATCTTGCTACTGTACATGGTAGCATCTGAATTTTGAGGCTTTCTTGAACTTAATCTGCACAATGGTCATTGGCATTAAAGGGCTCAGTGCTCCATTTATGGTGGGAGTGGGGAAGTGATCCCTCTCAAAAGTCACGATATGCACCAGTATTTTCCCCCAATGTCAGCAATGAGAATGGGAGGATTGCACAACCATCTAGCACCTCAACACTTTGAGCTCTGAGAGCAGATTAACCGTATTTTAAAAATGAAAAACTGGTTCAGTTGGCCATTTCCATCCATGAATCTAACCCTTTAGTGAAGGGCACCTTTCTGTATTCAGACAATTTTCTCCTGTTTCATCTATTAGTGTAGCTTTTACTGTACCCCTTACAGACTCCACTCCTTCTCATCTTTCTCTCTTCCTCATAACTTGGCTCCAAGTCCTACCTTATTTCTTGTTCTTTTGCTTCTATCCACCTCCTCTGTTCTTCTGCTTCTTCTGTTCTTTAGATTTGTGTCTTGTTTCCTTTGTTTGTGTCTTCTACTCTTCACTTATTTCTGTTTCCCGCCAATCTATGGTAAGGTTGGCTTGGCCTAAATAGATTTCTATAGGTGCCTGTGCTTGTTTCCCTAAAGTACATTCCTCTTTCTCTCCCTTTTCCACATCCAGGTTTTCTGTCTCCCATTTTCCAGCCTCCAGAGGCCTTCCTTTCCCTTAGTTATTCTTCCAGACCTTTTTCTTTCTACAAACCTCCTATTGGCTGTTTTCTCCCTCTTTCCCCATCTCCAGGTCTCCTTTCTCTTTCCTTCTTCATTAGTTCTCTTTCTGGTTTCTAGTCTCCCTTAGACATAACCTTCCTCCAGGTCTCCTTTCTCCCACATTGCTTCTCCAAGCCTTCTCTTCTGCTCCATTAACTCTCCCCTTGCCTAGGCTGCATCTGACATGAAGATCTTGCTCACCACTGAGGCTGGAAAAGTCAAATGCACTTCCTTCTGCAGGGAGCACAAAGAGTCCAAGTTGTCCTCCCTGCTAGGGCTTCTGCTTCTGCAGTAACTCCAGACCCTTCTCAGGTGCTCATCTGACAGGCAGTCATTACATTGGCTGACAACAGCCAGAGAAGAACCTGCAAAGCCATGTGTGGACACAACGGTTGCCAGGCAGCACTGCAGAGTGGTAGATGTCTGAGGCCTTGATTGATACCAAATGAAATCACTGTTAGAATAAAATCAGCTAGGTTGTATCCCTCCATACTAAGAGGATCCCAGCAGACTACAGCATTTGGTCACTATTACCCAGGGAGGTGGTATCATTAAGGCACACCAGGTTGAGTTTATACACCTTGGCATAGGGGAAAATGCTACCGGGGATAATTTGCCCACATGTCCTTG
The DNA here is from genome assembly GCF_009764565.3 of Dermochelys coriacea. Classification (NCBI taxonomy): domain Eukaryota; kingdom Metazoa; phylum Chordata; order Testudines; family Dermochelyidae; genus Dermochelys; species Dermochelys coriacea. The sequence goes on from NC_050069.1 coordinate 205,903,282, forward strand.
TGCAGGGTCTATGAAAACTAAAGCATATGTTACGTAGAAAGAAAATCATACCCAAAGAGCTGAGAGTGGAAGGAATGAGAAAATGCCTGATGACTCAGGCTAAGTCAGTTGGCAGTATACAGTTTGGATTTACACTATAAAACTACACTGTGAGTTGTTAAAGTCAGGCATGTATCATACATTTGACACAAAAACTGAATCATCAGTTGTTCCAATAAGACACCTTTCAAGAGCCACAGTTGTTAACTCTCTCTCTCTCTTTTTTTTTTTTTAACTCCTTTAGGGTGAAAAGGGGGATTTGGGTGTGATGGGATTGCCAGGTACAAGAGGACCAATTGGCTCAAAGGTTTGTTAATGCAGCTGCTATATATTCAGACATCGGTTTCTAACACTGTATTGCTTCCCTCATGAACGGGTTAGAAAGCACTTGTGGAGATTTTGGTTCTGTTTCAAATAACAGTGGGCTTTTGGGTTTTCTTTTAAATACAATTGAAACCACAAGATTTTCTTCTTGAAGCTAAAAAAGGTTGTGCAATATGGCATGCTGTGGCTACTTTCCTAGCTTCTTACTGAAATGTTTTGGTGTAAATCAGTGTAATTGGGAAGAGATTCGTTTTAAGAGCAAAGCACATGTAACCCATCCCATTATTTTCCCTCCAGTCCCATAAGATTATGTGGACAAATTCATCCTCTGTTATAACCATGCACTCTCGTTGCTGTGTTTAATAGTGGGAAGAATTTGGCCCATGTAGATGATGGTGTCTCTGGAGATTAGATTAGATTAGATTAGATTAGATTAGATTATGGCTTCTGAATGTATATGTGTATGACACAAAATAGGAGGGAACGGGAAAAGGTAAAATATGAGGTCTCTTCTCTGATGACTTAATCCTTCCCTCAAAGGTGCTGAAACCTGTTTCTCTTGTGGGAGAGGAAGGCTCTAATGGGGGTACCCTGGTGGCTGCACAGAACATGCAGTACAATGTTCTGAGGCTAGCTCGTTCAGATTCCTGGACTGGATGTTGGAACAACCGAAGAGTAGATTGCCATCAAGACTATGTGGGCTTAGTGGCAGGTGTGTGAATACCCCAGTAATTATGAAGAGAGCTGTAGCTCAGAAAGCTTATGCTCTAATAAATGTGTTAGTCTCTAAGGTGCCACAAGTCCTCCTTTTCTTTTTGTGAATCAGTCACAGTTATTCTGTTCACTATGGAGTCTCAGTACCTAGATTCCAGGAATTTTCAGACTTGCCTGGGATGCTAATTATATGAAGAGTCATAACTTTCTTTCTGAGCAAAACTTTGGGTCACTTATTTGCTTTACATTTGTGATACCATGTTGGAAATAGAACACTGTGTACAAGAGCAGCCAGTTAACATTTGTGCTGTAATACTTCTCAGGGCATTTCCTCTGTGTACAAGTCTGCAAACTGTTCAGCATGTGGTGCAGGATATGAAGACTGTGCTGCCCACTTGGCTCTGAAGAGAGAAGGGGACAGGAGAACAAATATATGGCCTTAGTATCTATATTTTTTGTAGAGTGTAAATTTGCAACAGTTAAAGAAATAAAAAACAAAGAAAGCAATGCAGTAAACTGCGTAAATGCTCCCATGCCCTCCCACGACATGTACATACCGAGGATAGGCCTTGTGTTCAATGTTAGAGTTGAACTAATAACATGACAGGAATAGCACAATCTCTCTCATGCAACCAACAAGGGTTTCCAAATATGACCTGAACTCAAATGTCAATTGTACGCTGACCAATGCAGAGAGTGTGTTATTTCATCCTGCTCTTTACATCACTACCTTACTCAAAAACAGAGCAGGAAAGAAGAAATAGATGCAGTCGTTTTAGTCTGGGAGCATAGTATAGTAAAATTTCATTACCTGGACAAGTTAGTGATAGAAAGGGAAGGTGAGTGTCATTTGATCTGTAAAAATCTACAGAGGCATCATTTCAATGGTGTCACCCTCTGCAGCATGGCAGGCCCTCTGCCCACCCCTTCCCATGGTCTTTCCGCACCAGTTCCTCAAGTTATGGAAATTTTGATAGTACAATGTCATTGGAAATGAGTCAAGTTGGGTATTATTTGAATGCCCTTTCTACGACAAATACAATGACAAACCTGGAACAAGTATGTAGATGTATATTGAAGAAAATATTTAAAAATCAACTTTTTTAAATTATGCTTTAACACAGGGCTGCATTGCTTACCTAAAAAAGACATTGATCATTGGTAATCCTAGGGAAATTAGCCTTGACATGTAGGACTGGAAACATTTATTCATCAAAGTCAGCAGCGTTGTCTTTGTCTAAGGCACCTCTGCTAGACACATTATCACATAAGTTGTCCTCATCTGCACCGCACTCACACATCATTGTACAAGGCAGGCTGCTGGCCAAACATTTGCGGGCTGGTGAGCATCTGGTCTTTGCACGCAAGCATTTGATTAGCTGAATGATTGATTCAGGAATGCATGGTATTTCACACATAACTGATGTGATCAGTACATCCTTATAGACCCATCCCAACAGAGGAGGGCAGTTTTGGATGTGCTTGATCATCCTGGAGTCCTTCCATTTCTTGATATTTTACCCTCTTGATAGCAGGTATAAACACACCCCTTGTCAGTGGCAATTTTTCTCCATTGCTTCTTGGAAAACATCCACCAACCTAGCTGTGCAAGTGTCATTATGTTGGCCACCAAATGATAAACTCAGCATGCAAATGATTCCAAGTGCATTTGACCTCATCAGTAACTGTCTCAGCCCAGCTGAACACCTTCACAGTGAAGAGAGAGTCTATGGAGGCTGAATCAAATGCATTCCAGTAAAATAATTTGAGAACTCCAGCTAACCTTGCAGGAGTGTCACATCCTGTGGCTTTTAAGGTCTGAGTGATAGGGACACATCTCTGAGGGCAGACAGTGATTCTGTTCTCCACCAGCAGGCACAAAAACAGAATCTTGCTGAAGCCTGGGGTAGTGTCTCACAGAGAGCATTAGAACATCTGTGTCTTGTGCAAAAATCCAAAGTTTAGTAGCATTCCTCTCTGTGGCATTGACGACATGCAAGATAATTTTAGCATCAGCCTCCTCATGGCACTATGAAGAAACTCCACTGAACAGTGCAAGGCAGCAGCTTCATTATGCCATGTGATGATGAAATTCTTTGAGCAATTCTTCACATGCTGGAGCATTTTGCCTGCAAGGTATGAGGTTAACTTGTACTTAATGCAAATATGAGACAGTAGCTTCTTCATTGTGACATAGGAGGTGTTCATGAAGTCAGTGATTTTGTATTGGATAGGTTCAATACCATGAAGTCTCTTCTTTTTGGTCATAGTTTTAATTGAATCCTCTGCATACACATCAAACACAAGGAGAACTTTGTCAAAAGTCCAGTATTTACTTTGTAGCCTCTTGATGAAGTATTCAGCCAAATCTTGGCAGATATTAACTGTTTCTGGTTTGATGAGAGCTTGTACCTCAGCCATGCCATCTATGATTGCTATGCTGAAGGCCTCTGTTGGCATAAGGTACTAGTCACACTGTTAGTAGGTTCTGGCTTAGGAAGAGCATGCACGATGTGCATTAGTTTGCTGTTCACACAAATATATTATTCTATTTCATTTGAACATGGATCGTGATACCATGGAAAACTTGTACGTTCCCAAAGTCTCGTGTAGATCAACATCCCGAAGAGATCTGGACATGATCAGGAGATGAGCAAACAATGACTTGTCTGTGGTTCGCTCTGTAGTAGTCCCTGCCACCTTCACTCTGACTTTCTTCTTTGCATTAAACCACAGCTTTAATCTGTTCTTCTTGACGGGAGCCCTTAGATTGATGGGGCCTTGGATAATCTGTTGGGTTTTGAAGGCTTCAGACAAGACATGACCCAAAATGTCCCTTCAACTGACATCTCTAGCTAGCTAATCACTGAAGACTGCTTTCGTCATGATATTGAGGTGCTATCAATGCAGAATAGCTGGTTAAATCTAAAGCAAAAAAGTATTTCGCAAAGTCTTCCAAGGCTGCGAGGTGCAAATTCCAATTAGCAGTCCTGACAGATCAAATAAAGAGCAGCAAAGATTTGCCCACAGCTGGTATTTGTACCAACATCTTCAACTTTTTCCTGGTACTCGATGTATTTCCTCTCCTGCCTTGCCAAATTCAATGTACGTATACACTTTTAGTGTGTAAGGTGCCACTGAACATTGTGTTTAACCAGCTCCTCCAAGATTGAGCTACTAGTCACTACTCTTCATCTCCACATTGATACCTAAAAATGAGCAAGACCAAGGTAAAAACAAGAGTTGTGTAATAAAATATGTTGGGATTGTAATTCATTATGTTATGTAATGTATGTTGTGAAACTATATGCAAACCATTTGCAGATGAATTCCAGTAATGTCTGGCTGAATGCTGACGTCCAAACTAGTGTCTCATTAGAACTTTTTTGGCATAATTAACAAAGCTGATCGTCAATATCACTGTGAACTGCCTCTTTTTTTGCCAGTCATGGCAAATCAGCTTGGTTGGCCTTCCATTTTATAGTACCCTGCAACATTAAAAATAAATAAATCAGGTATCATGTCCTGAGCAACAACTGATAGCACAGTACTGTCAGTCAAGGGCCACAATTTAACTGTGTTAGGGCCTCATATTTGATACACCCGTGTTAAAGTATAATTTTTTTAAATGAATTTTTAAATATTTTCTCAAATACATATTTACATAATTATTCCAGACCATATGTGGTACCATTGTGTTCACAGTAGAAAGCGGTTTCAAATGATGCACAATTCAACCCATTTCTGATGATACTGTATTATCAGAACCTAAGAACCTGGTGCTGGGTGATGGGGATGAGAAAGGGCAAGTCCCCCTGCCATGTTGCAGAGGGTGACACCATTGAAATTATGATTGTGTAGATTTTTATGAATAAAATGAGACCTCCCTTATCTTTCTATCCCTAACTTAGCACGGAATTATACATGCTCCCACACTATTTGTTGGGTATTTCTTAAGAAGGAAAAACTAAAAGTCATCGTAATCTTCACATTGGAAGCCAACTAAAACATATTTTAGGGACTTCACTTTATATATTTGCCACTTAGAAGAAAAAAAAAGGTGATTAGGAAATTATTTCTAAAATTGCTTGGGGTTATTAATTGCAGAGACTGAATAAGATTTAATTAAACCAGTAATTGCATTTGCTTTCTGCTCTTTTAGTTTTTAAAGCAATTTCAAACATGATTAGCATGCTTGCTTTACCTGCTGGCTTTTTCATGCTGTCTTTTGGTCTGGAATATCTTGCCTTTGTCTTGTATCTTCATAGCTATACTTTTTCTCTGCTCTCTTACAATCTACAAAGAAAACATTTGGGTTTAGAAGTTGAGGCAACTAATTATTTAAACTCCTCCCTCCCCCCCCCCGGCTTTTAAATTTGCAAGATGTGAATTCACTTCTCGAAAGATCTAGAAAATGTGAAGCAGTAAAATGTCTCTCTTTCCCTTTTAGGGTTATCCTGGAAGTAGAGGAGAAAAGGTCAGTGTTGCAATAACTTAAAAATTGAAAGCAATAATGGAAACTATTGTAGAAATATACTATACACCATGAACAGGTTGAGATGCTGAGGATGCGAAATCAGAAGGTCCTATGAAAGGAGAACGGTATTAAGACTTGTACTGAGAACAAAGATGGGCGTGTGGTGTAAGCACTGGGCTGAGCTCCCAAAGCACTGGATTCAATTCCTAGCTCTTCTTCAGACTCCCTATTTGAACTTGTGAATCATTTTCTCTCTCTATTCCTCATCTGTAAAATGAGCATAGTAATCCCTCCTTTGTCTATCATCTGTTTAGATCATAGGCTCCGGGGGACAGAGAAAATCCCTTACCATGTGTGAAGATGGTGTATAGCACAATGTTTGCAGCCTCCAGACTAGAGCCGGTTGAAAAAATTCAAGTTTAGCAAATGTGTCCTTTTTTCCAATGAGTTCTAATCTAGATACTGCTGTAATATAAATATTAATAATAAGGAAAGTTTTTAAGTGAATTTGTAATCTTCTGTCTGCCACACACTGTGAATGTTACTATATGTTACTAAACTGCCTTCGCCTGCTTAATGCTTCACACAGACAAGAAAAAAATCCCCTATGAAATGGTAACAATTGTCTTTATTTTTACCATTTTCCTCCCCAGGGAGCCAGAGGAGAGAGGGGTGACAAAGGCCTCAAAGGAGACAAGGTACCTATTTTGGTTTCACAGTGGCTTTAAATTAAACCTGAGCAAACATAAGCCAGCCAAAAAATCCTTTTCAAATGGTTTTAGCTGATAATATCACATTGTTCTGAAAATAAACTGAGATTTGATGATGTTGATTTTTTACCATAAAATTAAATTCCCAACCACATAGAATGTGGATCACTCTTGATGTAAGTACAGGAATCTGATTAATGCTTTGGGCCTTGTCCAGATCAAAATATCAGTGGTCTTTTGGGGTAAATGAGGTTCTACATAGTAGTCACAAAAAATATTTGTTAGCTATACATGGCCTAACAGTAGTCATCTCCTTCTTGTGCCAGGCATTTGTGGAACTGCTGCTAAGAAGGAGAGTTCACAGAAATGCCTCCATCACTGACACTAAAGTAATTCTTGGGTTATATGGCCCCTTCATCAGTCAGCTAGGAGGAGGAGTTTCAGGGACCTTTAAATTTCAGCCAGTGAATGAAGAATATTCTCCCATGTTAGGGTGCTGGGACATGTTGAGCATATTGCATTGTGTTAAGACCCTTGAGATCTCTGGTAGCCCATTCTGGCTAATTAAAAGAGCCACACACAGCCCTGGCCACCAGGGATTTTTCATCTTCAAGCTACTGTGGCATAAAGAGGCTACTGCCCATTGATAATGAAAATGTGTCTGGACAAATTGTCTGGCTACAAAATCCCAATATGTTGTCTCTTTTGGAGTATATCAAAACAAAAACTGATGCTATGCTGTCAAAGATCACTCAGCATGTTTTTGATTACTCTCATCTTTTGCTTTACAGGGGTATATAGGTTTCCCTGGAATGCTGGGACAGAAAGTAAGTAAACATGATATAGGGTCTGCTTAGAAATTTGTGTAAGCATCCACATAGACACTTGGTTCATTGGGTGGTTTCAGCAGCATCTAAGTTCCAGAACCATGGATCTTGGTCATAGGGTGTCAAAAAATTGAGAGTTTCATTTTAATCAGTTGACCAGTATTTTGCATCCCTTGAACCAAACCCTGCAGTCTTTTTATTTTAGGTGAAGACTGCAGGTTTTGGCTTAGGTGAGTTTTTTTTTTCATTTCTCTTTTCAAGAATATTTATTTGATCAGAAACTTGGCCCCACTTTAAGTTTCCAAACTCTTGTTTGTGACTTCATAGCCAATCCAATTGCATGGTGTTATTAAACATCTCTATTAAATAGTATTCTGATTTAGAATGCCCTGCTTCTAAATAGCTGGGCTTACCCTGACTGGCTTTGGTACCTCCATTTATCAAGAACTAGACAAATAATTATAATTCAGATTTAAAGATTGTTTTATGGGCAGAATCCTTAAAGGAAGGTCTATAAGTAACAATCATAATCCCATTTTGTCTGGGAAATAAGGTTAAGAAAATAATGACTATTTCTGAGAGGGATAGTAGAGGAAAGAGCTAATCACCTTTCTTACGGGTGATTTTATTACTTATGGATCCTTGCAGCAAACCTAGATACTTCTAAATGTGTCAGAAAGAGGGTTGTTAGCCAAGTTGCCTGGATAACCCTATGTCTGCTAACCTGTTTCTAATTTCACCAGCTGGCTTCTTCTTTAGATGAGGGATGTTTCTGAGGGATTTGGAGTAAAAAAATAAGTTAAAATTTTAAAGTATTTTTTTTAAAGTGTTTAGTTATAACCACAAACTGGCAAAATATTTTACAACAACAGTGGTATTCTCTTGGGCCAAACTGTGCACATAGAGTAATAGTGTACATTGAACGTACTGAATTACCTGCTGTGTTGTATAAGACACATATTACCAATTTAATACATATTTATATACTTAAGTCCTGCTTCTTTTCCCTCTCACCTCCAACTCCCAAAGGGAGAAATGGGTCCAAAGGGAGAACCTGGAGTGCCTGGGCACAGAGGACCTATTGGAAGACCAGGAAAACGAGGCAAACAAGTAGGAACCCTACGTTTACTCTTTACAAGTTTTCTGGGATTTGTGTGGTTGTGATGAGTGACTAGATCCTCCATCATTTCATGCACCAATATTTTGTTACATTGATTCTCTCCACTTTTTCTGCATAGAAACTGAATGATATTGAATATATATAGGTGTGTGGGGGGGTGATTGAGCACGCACATGTGTGTGTGCATGCATACAGTATATAATGTAAGTGTTCTACTTGTGTAGGAGTTCAAGCCTGGCCAGTCATACAGTCAGAATTTGAAAGTCGAAGGTCAGGCTGTATGTTATCTGAAATGTAATTTTTCCTAGATTGATAAGATTTTGGTTGAGTGTAACTTCAGACAGGGCTGTGATCTTCTCTCTGAGTGCCAAGCTGCATGGCAGGGTTGTAGTTCTTACAGCTGATAGGCTCCACACCCCTACCCTTGTTGACATTTCCCTGTCAGAGCTGGCAGCGAGGGTATCCCCGTTCTGACTCTCGACTCAATTGAGGGCCTGTTTCTCTGGTCCCACTGAGGTACAGTCAGCACAGGACAGGACCCAAAGTGTTGGAAGCAACAGTGGTTTCACAAAACCTTTGTAGCTCCCCAGTACTGAGGCTGGCTGCTCTAATTTCCCCCCAGATGTCAATAGCCCAAGGGATGGTTATGGCAACCAGGGATACCCAGCATGTAGTGATACTCCAGCCATGCTGTTGCCATTGGGGGCTGTGAGAAGGGGTGGCACTAGATTCTTCAGGCTAAGAGAATTCTTAGCCAGCCAGGTAAGCTGGCTTTATGGACCTGTTGGGGCACTGGCAAGGCTATAGTGAAGGCCAGCATCTGGTACTTAGTCTCCCCAACTAACTTTCTCACCTACATGGAGTTGGGAAGCCACTGTACATGATCAGAGCATCCCTAACATCTGCCCTCAGCAGCAGAGTGGGGCAGAGTTCATTGGCCCTGGTGTAAACACTGCACGGTATCCCATTTCCACTCTAAGGAAAGGTTTTGGAAGTAACCAATTTGAGGAAGCCTTTATAGTCTGCTTTCCAAGTTTGGTTTGGAATCAGAAACATTCCACTGTCATCATTTACCAGCAGTCACCACAATGTGTCATCTGAGATGAAAACAAACTATCCAGTGGTGCAAAATTAGAAATATGTGTAGGAAATAGTAACGTTACTCTCAACCTGAAACAAATACGTCGAGGGGGTAATGCTAGTGGTTCCACAATGTAATAATTGGCACGCTACACTCTGAATCCAGCAAACTGCGTTCAAATCTCAGTGGCACTTAAATGCACGTTTAGTGGCTCTGTTGTGCATTAGACTTCTAGAGCTGGGAGGGCATTCAAAGATTGTGGGTTTGAATCCCACCAGAATTGCACTTCTAGACCCTTCCTTGTTAGTCCAGTGGTGAGTATCCCTGCCTGTCATGTTGGAAGCCAGAGTTTTATTTCCTGATGGGAAACTGCAGTTTTTGAAGGCAGAATAGATGATGATTGCAGTGGTCCCTTCTGGCCTTCTAATCTATGAATAAATATAAAATACAAATAATTAGTAAGAGGTAGAAAGCTGGAAGGCAGTAATGCTGAAGTAAATGGGGGCTCTGGGTTGTGTATCCAAAGGTGTCACATCAGGGAGCAGGTTATAATCCATCTCCATATGGTTCTGGCAAGACCGCCATGCCTACGATACTGCGTTCAGCCCTGGGCACCACATGCCAGAAATATATCAATTAGAGGAGTTCAACGAAGAGCAAGAAAAACAATTAGAGCCCGGAGGAATTGATTTATGAGGGAAGATTAAATATATTCATCTTGGCTAAACAGTGACCAGACTCAGAGAGAAACTGCTTGTGTGCATTGGAAAAGAGCCACTTGGCACTCTAATGGACTAGATTAATACATTCTGGACTCACAAGAACCATTGGTTTGTACTTCAAAAACACAGTAATGTTACTGTGTAAGCACTAAGTATGCCTCCAGTGCCATTTTAAATTCCAATCCTGCAATTGGATCCACATAGAGAGCCCCCTGTGCCTCGGCATGGCCCCCTTGAGTTCAAATGGTCTTTGCATGGGTCTCTGTCCACACAGATCAGACTGCTGGGACCTTTGGGGTTACCGCACCTCAGTGTAAAGAAAGGAAGCTGTTACAAAACATTCTTACAGTCTCTTCCCCTTTAGGGAGTAGATCATGAGATCACATTGAGTAATCATCCTGGTTACATGTATGGAACCAATCATCAAAGTACTGCATACAAAGAATAAATCCATGCACTCTTAAAATGGTGACAGAGGTCACGTAGCAACTTTTAAAATAAAAATAATTGAAATCTGGTACAAGATTAACCAGATGAAATAATATTATAGTAACTTGTTCTTTTTTGGGGGGAAGGGTGTTCAAAATAATTATATGTATAGAACTAACATCCTCAAATTCTAAAAGCTGATAATTGTATATAGAAGTTGATGCAAGCTTCTCCAATACAAGTTGCATACATTTCTCCAAGTAATTAGAAGTATTACATTAATTATGAACTCAGAAGAGCTAATATGCATCATTAGTTGCATTTTTAGTACGTTTCCTCATATTGCTTCCTTTACAGCCTGTACCAATTTTAAACAATAATATTTGCATACATCTGCAGGAGCTCCAGCAGTTCCTTTGTAGATGCTTATGTTCAATGGCCAGTTGAAGGTATTTTATTTGCAAGATGGTTACACCCAGCACTGAAAATCTGAATCATTGGTCTGATTTGCTGGTGGTGCAGTGTCAGTAGGAATAAGTCCATGTGAGATAATGCCTTACCATGTGGGAAATTTTTAAATACCAGTTTTTTGCAGGGTTAATCCTAAAAATAGAATACAAACTAAATGTAGACTATGCAAAATAGGTCTGTCGCATGATATGGAAAGAAGAATTTTGCCCTTTCAGATGTGAATTTTTAAAAGTTGCTATGTACCCTCTGACATCTTTCTTATACTGTGTTAATTTGTCCCATCAGAAGGAACGGGCACAGATGTCAGCCTCTGATGCCTAAATAGAGAGAAGGCACAGTGCTCACAGTTCTGCTTTAATACTTGGAGTTGCAGTAACTTTTGATCTTACAAGTTTTTGAGCTTGGGAGCTTTGTCACATTAAGTAGTATTTTACTCAATAAGTAATCCCATTGATTTATAGGAGTACTTGTGGTGTAAAGTACCATTCCACATGATTAAGGGTACTTTAATCTGGTCCTAAACTAGAAGTCAAAATCCCATGTTTGGACATTAGCATCTGAGTACTCTCTGGGTGTCTAAATGTCAATCTGAGCACTAACCTTAGTTGTGCTTAGGTTGAAAATTGGGTTTCCCTCTTTGCTGTTGATCAACTAAGCTGATATTTTTATTTTCTCTTTCTAAAAAAAACTTTACAATGTTATTTTAAGGCTTTGCTGGCCTGTTACATGTGTTGCTTGTGTTAAATGGAAAATCTGTATTTAAATGGCTATTTGTTAAACAGAGAAGATAGCTTTCGCCCACACAGAGCTGTTTCCTGTCTCCAGAAACAGCTGACATCCCTGTATAAATGTCTGCATAGCAGCTAAATTAAGAAAGTGTTACTTCCAGTTCCATTCTGAGATCCATCTTGATTATCTCATTGGCTTCTTCAGTTGTGTGCTGAGTCTTCAGGGGCATATCCATTCTGAAAAGACAGGCAGACTGTGGAGCTCAGAAGTCACAGCCTTGCTGCGCACAAACTGACATAAAAAGGATCATTCGCTCAGTTTTACAGCATGGAAATTGACACTAAGTAGCCAGTCCAGGATTTCAATGTTGATAAGGTAGAATGTCTTATATCGGTCATGAGCGAATAGTATTACTTGGAAAAAGGCCCTTCTAGAGGGCTAGTTCCCTGCATCTGGGAAGATTAAATTTTGTCTTTGAGAAGAGCTTTCCCGAGTGCTGTAGGGATTCGTGAAAAGAAACAAGGCAAAAGACATTCAAGTGTAAATTATTGTCCTGGTTTGCTCTATCTGCATCGAGCAAGGAGCATTAGTTGATTGTTCATCCAGTATATTGCACATGGAAATCAAGCACCTCTCAGACAGCCCAGTATATGACAGTTTATTTCCTCTACCATATATTCATTTTGAGGGGAAGGGAGGTTTCCTAGGAAGTTTCTTGGTTGCTACTCAATTTTTTATTCTTGTGCTCTGCGAGTTTTGTACACCCATTGCATAATGTGAGCAATTATTGCCCATCAACATGAATATTCACATGGACACTAAGGTTCATTGGTGAAAAAGCGATTATTTAAAACACAGTGAAATATTGCATTAATTCTGGATGGGCCCTGGCTACAGATACTGCAGATGACATTTAAAGTTATCCCTGGGATACAGAGTATTATATAACACAAAATTATTTTAGTATACATGGCTATGTGTACTCTCTGTTACTCTGAAACAAGACGTGCAGTGGCCTGTCTTTATTCTCTGAACGCATGTTACCCTAAAATTACACCATCTCATTGGAATTCATTACCTTTGGGATTAAAGGAAAGTTAATACAATATATATAGTTTTTACCATGCAAAATGGTGTGTCTTGTTGTATCAAGGTCATACCAGTTATGTAAACCATGGACTAAGTGATGCACTACAGAATTCTGGATCCATTTTTTAAAAAAAAGAGAGAGAGAGAAACGTAAACCTCAGGTACTGTACAGATAAGATAAATATAACTATCTTAAATAAGTACCATCATATTAAATTCAGAAATATTTCTAATAAGAAACTGGGTCTCTGAGCAATTTGGATTTGATCTATTTTTCTAACTGGCATTTCTTTTTTATTAACATCTGCATGGGTGCTTTTAAAGCGTATGAAAGAGACAGTACTGGCTAGAGACAGGCAAAGAACTGGCAGAAGCTGTGAGGTCCTATGGCAAAATTTTCAAATGGACCTAAGTGAAAGTCAGCAGGACTCAAGCTCCAAATTAGTTGTATAAATAGGACTTAGGTTCCTAAGTGGCTTTTGAAAAAATTAACCCTAGCCCAAAAAGTGACAATAAAAATGGCACCCTGGGGTTCTACGTTTATTGTGTCTCACTGATTCCAGATCAGATTTGCTCCATTTACAGGTGAAAAGAATTTTTTTCTGCCAGCCCTGAAAACTCAGCCTAGGCAACAAAAATCAAGCTTCCCTCCTTGTGCATTATAACCAGTTGTAAAAGTTCTGTAGGACAACACCACTGTCATGTCAGCAAATTATATCCTCCTCCGTCACCTCAGCACAAGTCCAACCATCAAAGGGTTTGCACCAAGTATAGATTGGAATTCGGTAAACAATTCTGTAGATGATGCACAAGTAGCAGTAGTTCACTCTGTGTTGCTTCCTGCATGGCTAGCAGGAGTGAACCCTAATTTCAATCGCTCACATCAGCAGATACGACTTTGACTACACAAAGAGAACAGATCTAGTTAGAAAGATGGCGCCACTTTTACATAGTCTAATCTCAGAGCAGAATCACAGTAGGACTTTCCTCCTCATTCATGTATGAGAATAAGGTAGGTTTCCCCTTCCAGTGTCCCCATGCATGGCAGGTCTGAAGTGTACGATGTACGTGTTTCCACTGGTGAATCGGCTTTGTTTATGTTAAATGTAGTAGACACTAATTTGCTGTGTCATTAATGACTGTTTTTCATATGCTAGGGACAAAAGGGAGATATTGGACCTGCTGGAATTATGGGTCCACCTGGCAGGCCTGGTCCTTTAGGTCAACCAGGTCCACCAGGACCTTCAGTATCAGGTAAGAGAGGCCACTCTTAGCAGTCATCTTCCCCATCTTCCCTCCCTCACCCCCTCTTCTAGCCTGTATCATGTTGTTAAACAGGTAACAGTACAGAAACTTCCATGACGTTTTGGTTGTTCAGCCGCAAGCTGCCTGGGTTGAGGAAGAGACTTCCCCTGTGGGCAGGTTGTTCCATGATTGTCCATTATGCTGGTTCTATTTCCTCTAAAGCATCAGTTATGGTTGCTAATATTTAAATAAAAACAGATAATCTGGCCCATAAGATTCCCTAAAGACCCTTAACTGTTAATATCAACTATTTCAACTTCGGTATCAGCTTTTATGTTGTGGCACATGTCTAGCTTTCTTCATCTCCAAAGAGAAACAAAACTGCCTAGGATTTGTGTGAATTTGTATAATGTTCAGTAATAAGACTCTTCCTCCCTCCCCCAATCTCTGCCATATACACGAACACAGAGGCATTTGCAGCACACATGAGAGAGAAAGTTCTTATCCTAAAACCCCATTCTGTGGTGATGGTCTTGAGGAAGAGGAAAAGCTATGGCAGCCTTGGAGGATTAGTGCAAGCCCCACTCCAGAGCCTGGCAGCTGCACCACAACACCATCCAGAATCGCCTGATGAAAGCCATCGCACCGTGCCTGGGTGAGGTCGCCATGAACTCCAGCATCCCCGGGACGGACAGCCAGTTGCGACCTGACATGGTAGTCACCGAAGAGGACCAGAAAAAGATCATCCTCATCGACATCACAGTCTTTGAGAACAGGACCCTGGCCTTCCGCGAATCCTGAGCTTGTAAGATGGAAAAATACACCCCCCTGGCCGATACCCTGAGAGCAAAGGGCTACGAGGTGCAGATGGATGCCCTGATTGTCGGAGCCCTGGGCGCTTTGGACTCCTGCAACGAGCGTGTGCCGCGGACCTGCAGGATTGGTCGATGGTACGCACGGCTCATGCGGCGCCTCATGGTCTCGGACACAATCCGATGGTCCAGGGACATCTACATCGAACACATCACCAGCCATCGACAGTACCAGGAGGTGTGAGCCAGTACAACATCGTGCATCAACCATGGGAAAGGGACTGAGAGACTTTTTTTTTTTTCATTGGACCATATGAACTGGAACCATAAACTCACTGAACATTAAATCCCACCAAATGAGGGTAGATCCAGCCTCATCATCGTACCCGCTCATTATACTCCACACCTGAACATAGCTATTATATGGACAACATACCCCCATATCTCAATGTCTGTACTTTGACCCGTTAAACTTTTACCCCCAATCAGGGAGATTGCAGATTATATATTCCTTACGCCACCCGGTCCTAAACTGAATTTCGCACCCCTTGATAATCTGTACCTTATTCCCTGATAACCACAAACTTCTATACCTGTACCGTTTTCTTTTTACTTCAACATTATCTTAATAAAATTATTAGATCCTGGGAGACAGGAGCCTTCCTCCTCAAAATGTTCCAGCTTACAAAGCAAGATTGATCCTTCTAATCACCTGGTGCAGCCCCACCCTGCACTGCTCTGCAAAAGAGAAACATGTCAGATATAACTGATGCCACAATAACAGCTGAGAAGAGGCAGCGGGGGGGGGGGGGGGGGAAGGGGGAAGGAAAAATGAGAGAGATGAAAAGGAGTCTCTTTCTCCTCATGTGTGATGCAAATGCCCCTGCAGTCTCTGCATTTTGTGTGTATTGCAGAGATAAAGGCAGAGGGTGGGGGAGGGAGGAAGGGAGGAAAGAAGAACCATATTATTGAAAAATATACAAATTCAAACATATGAATTCACTCAAACCCTAGGCAGATTTCTCTCTCTTTGGAGATGACAAAATCTAGACATGTGGGACAACACAGAATCTGATACTGAGGCAGCAATAGTTGATATTAACAGTCAGGTTTTTTTCCCTAATGATTTTATAATGAAGCATAAAAAAGGGTGTTTGTTTTTTTACTAAAACAAATGGCTGGAAACCAAGTGTGTCTCAGATGGGCACCAGCTGGTTGTGCTGCTGCTCATCTGCTCAGTTTTCTCTTTTCTTTTGCTGCCTCTTGGCTTATTCAGTGGGTGAGAGTTACTTTCTCTGCAGTGGCTTGGAAACAGTACACTTATGGTGCTGGTGGCTGCTTGGGAATGGATCTTCATACAGATGATGTCCCTCAATAAGAAACACCTAGACATAGACTAAATCAGCTGGAAAATTCCAAAGCAATGTTTTCTCCATACTGCTGGGAGGGCAACCAAGATCTAGAGATTTAATTTTAAAGGTTCCACACTACCCACAGAAAGCTGCACATATCAGATTTGCTAATTCCAAACCTTTTTGGTCCAATAATTTGAGTTATTATCCTAAAACCCCACCCTGTGATGATGTCCCTCCCCATATTGTTAATATAGGCACTCTTAAGACCTGCTCCCACATAGCAATGGGTTCCATGAACTCTCAGTGAAGTCTATGGGAGATAACAGCACTCAGCACCTCACAGTGCCCAGACCTTAGACAGATATGAATTCAACTTAATGGTATTATGTAGTCCACATTCAGTTGTTCTCCTCTGAGGCTGGGTTTATGTTCTGTACAGTAATGACATAACATGGCAGCCTGGTATTTTGCTTCCTAGGACAATTAGCAATAGGACCAAAAGGGGAAAGAGGGCTTCCAGGGCCTCCAGGGAGATGTCTCTGCAAACCCCCACAAAATATGAATATCCCACCATATGAGGAATCCGTGATTGGACACAGCTATCCAAAAGTCCCTGCGGTAAGGCAGCTTGTTAGGAGGTTAAGTAAATGATTTTTAAGTGCTTTGATTTTAAAGGCACTGTGTTGGCCAAAATTCTGGATCAAAGGGAGAACTTGTCTAAATATCATAAGTGTTCTTCAGAGTTTTATTTCTAGTATATAAACCTTGAGAGTCAGTCTAGGTGAGGGACCTATATCCTATAACATGCCCCAAGATTTGATGTGTTTTGATACTATTGACTGTCTTGAAATGACACCGTCTTGGATATGTGGTTTAGCCCATTTCTAGCAGTCCCTATTTTGGGATTGCAGACATTTGCTTTGACCTCAGTATATTTTGAGGTTGCTTTTATTATTGACACTCAGTTTGAATATGTTAATGGGTACTGGATAAAGGAGGCAATCTTGGAAGCCATATCCTAATAAAACTGAGTTGTCATTGGTTGCATCCCACCACCTGCTGAGCAATGCTCCCTTCTTGACAATTTTACTGGCTTACTCCATTTGTCCTTACTCGCTTGAGTGTTAAGAATTTGGATTTAAGTTTGCACTTATATGTCTCCTCTTCAAAGCCATCTTTGTGTGCAGCATTGGAGTCCCCTTATATCACCTAAAGAAAATTGACATGCTGAGACAGATGCACCCGTAAAAGATCAGGAGAGATATCTCCTGGCCTGGCTTGCTAGGTTTCATTATGAGCAGGATTCCAACCAGAGCTGAATAATTCAGTAGACACCTACTCACATTTACAACTCATCATTCCTTTCACAGCAAGTCACAATCCCAGTGCCTTCTCCATTCTGGGAGCTCTTTGTTGGCTTTGTGTAAAGTATCAGCTCAGGTTTACATGTCATTAACCCAGTTTAGTCTTGTTCTCTGTAACTGTGGCTCATTTTAATGTTTAGATTTTTTGTAATGTTAAGGATACAAAGAGTTCAAACCTGTAGCAGTTGAGAAGACAAAACTGCCATTTGATTTCAACTGAAGTTAGAGCTACCGTATTGGGCCTTCTTCTTTTAACCACGAATGCTTTACAGTTGCAGATTCAACTTTTGGTGGGGGAGGGAGACTCTAGTCTTCCCTGTCTTCCTTCATTTGAACTGAAGGCATTTTTATTCAATGCTGCTCTTAATGGTGCTGAGTTTTATTAGGGGCCCTGGGATAATGTCATGCTATGTAAAAATAAATTACCCTTGATTTTTTAAAAAGAACTAATTCTGTTTATCTTAGTGGAAATCAGGCTCAGACATTATGTTACTAAATCCATTTTCTTCAGATGCGTTCCATTTACTTTTTCTTAATTTAAAAATGTTTTGAATCCTGCTAAAATTAATTTGATTAAACTGCTAAAGGAAGAGATTACAGCTTAATGCCTCTTGCTACCAAATTTCAATAGCTGAGACATAAAAGAATTTGGGAAGGGAGAAGCTCATTCTATTTCTCCTAGTTTTGAACTAATTTTTCTATTCAATTAAAAAATTTGCTTTGGATAGAAACAGACACATATAGAGAAGTACAAATTTCCATGCCAGTGAAGTCTGAACAAAGTAATAAAAGCTAAGTAGGGGCTCTAGCAATGCAATTAATTGTTTATTTTGCAGTGAATGTGCACGAAGAAATGGTGGCACACAATGTATCCCCAAAAACCCTTTTGTAAGCATGTGTTTTGTAACTGCTCCTCCAAATACTCATTTGTATAGGAGCTTCTGCATGGGCATTGACTGGCACAAGCATTATTGTGGGAATAGCTGTTGTGCTGAGTTCAAAAAATTTGGTCCTAGGAAACTGAGACACTAGCTCTTTAAAACTCATCTCTCTTAACTATTACTAGTTGTCCTTTGGTAACCTGGAAACGCACAGGTTTACATTTCAGCATGGTATTATTAATATAGTGCTGCTTTTGGAATCAATCTATTAAATAATTTTTTTGTTTGATTATCAACATACATAAGCTGTTTGTCAACCCTGCAAACTAGACCCCATGACTGAAAAACTGTTTGAAAGGATCCTCAGTGATTTTGTTTTGTGTCCCAGATTTTTGTGGTGAACAATCAGGAAGAGTTGGACCGGCTGAATACTGAAAATGCTTTAGCCTTTCGAAGAGATCAGAGATCTCTGTATTTCAAGGATACCATCGGATGGCTTCCAATCCAGGTAAAAACAGGATGAATTTCTCAGAAGGCAGATGATTTCATGAAGATTTATGTTCCATTTTAAAAACAAGATTTGTGCTTTTGAACTTTGGATTGCATAAAGAAAAGTTAAAATAAAAGAAAATGCTCATTTTTCCCCAGTGTTTGAGCACCTAATTATTTTCTGTGGAAATTTCTCCTAAAAAAGTGAAGCACTGCCAGAACTGATTAAAATTCTGGAATTCTTGTTTACTGGAGTCTTAGCTATTGGCAGTATTAACTTGTTAATAGTTTCAGATTTTGGAAACCTCCCTGTGAGGCTGGCTCAATTGGTGAACAAACTGGGGTTGAATTTTGTGTATTAGAGTGGTGTCACGGGGTGGGACTCACCCCTGCAGCACCTCCTGCTGGTCTCTCAGGGAATTAGCTCTTCCAGCCTCTGGAGCGCCCTCTACAGGCTGGTGTCCCATTTGCCCCATGTCTCTCCCAGACCCCAGTGCCCCTTTCCCTGGGGTGCTGCCCCCTGGCAGTACCCCACACAGATCTGGGTCTCCCCTCCCCAGGGAACCCCCCACCCACTATCCCCACCTTGCCTCAGTCTTTGGCTGCCCCCTGCAATGCCAGTACCCTTTTTTAGGCCATCTGCCAGGCCTGCAGCCTGAGGCTTTTCCAGTTTGGAGCCTCCCAGCTCCTCTGGCCTTCCCCAGCCCAGCCCTGCTCTACTCCAGGTACTATCTCAAGCTCCCCAGCAACCAGGTCTTTCTCCCTCTAAAGGCAGAGAGAGTGTGTGCTCCTGGCCCACTGCCCTCTTATAAGGGCCAGCTGAGCCCTGATTGGGGCATGGCCACAGCTGAGCCTGCTTCACCCAATCAGCCTGGGAACTGCTTGCTCCTAGTCACAGCCCTCTCCTGGGCTGTTTTAAGCCCTTTAAGGCCGGAAAAGGTGACTACCCCGCTACAAGTAGCAGAGAGGCTTTGGTATTTGACTAATAAGACAAAATGTAACAGGTTTGCCAGAGTATTTGGACCCTGTACAAAACCATAACTCATGAGAAGTTGTGGAAAAAACAAGTTTTGTACAAACGCCTGCAAACCAAAACCACTGAGTTACACACAGCTGTAAGGGTTTGATCTAAAGCTCACTGAAGTTGACTTCTGTGGACTTTGAATCAGGCCCTGTGTGAGACCCTTTTAGTACACACCTTGAAATAACATGATCTGAATACCTGGTTACAATATAAAGCAGTTCCCAGAGGTTCCGCTGTACTGACACTTCCTGAAAAATGTCTCTTTGGAAGCGGGCTCAAATCAAACCTTCAGACATTCACTAAACCCTGAAGAAGTTTAGATCCAGATTCCAGGTTCCCAACTGGCTCAGTAGTAGGCCACACCAAATCCTGGAAAACCCCAAACTTTGGCAAAGATCTCATTTGGATCCAAACTATGTGGCTTGTACCCATCTCTGTCACCCACTTTACCTTTTTAATGATAACAACACTCTGATAGTTCAGTTCTGGTAATTGTCATGTGTTTATTTGGATAGCTTACCCCTTTCTATCCCGTGGATTACCCTGTAGAGGATGGCAGCACCTGTGGAGATGGCATCATCCAGGATGGGGAAGAATGTGATGATGGCAATACTATTGTGACAGATGACTGTATAAGTAAGTCACATGTAGGAAGTGTTATTTCTTTCTTTAAACAAACCATAATGTCAATCACATGTGCAGTCCGTGATGTCTTATGTGGGACCTTTAGGCGACTGTTTGCAAACTGAACACCGATGTTGAAAAGGAAGGTACGACAGCTGCATTTTGAGTAGATCAGGCATGCAAGTTGCTATAAACTCTAGGCAAAATAATAACTTGTATGTAGCCTTTTATCTCAAAGGATCCCAAATATGCTTTTCACACTTCACAAACAGGAATCCCCTCTGAGTTAGAACATGACAAATGTATTTTAAAGGGCCTGATCTGCAATTGATTTATATGCAGAACTTCCATGGAAATCATTGGGATTTTGAGTGCAAGACTGTGCCTTGTTAGTGCATCGTACAAACATTTAGGACAGGAAGTGGAGATGACTGCTCTAACCAGTTGAGGCTACAGGTGAGGATTTTAGGTAGGCAAGATCTAATTTCCCAGCTAGGAATTTGTCCAGGATATTGGGACACAAATGTTCCTATTTCTGCTAGAAGGAATTAATAATGGGCCAGATCCTGGTCCCATTGAGATTATCTGCAGTTTTTCCATTGACTTCAGTGGAATCAGATTTTGACTCAATATGTGCACTTCTAGGTCTACCCAAGACTGCTTCATGCTAAGTAAACTTAGCTTTCATTTAGCTGGTCACTGAAAGCAGAGGCCAAATGATAGCATAAAAACATGGAGAATAACTTTAGAGCTACCTCTGGCATTCATCACCTCATCCCTTCCCCAGACATACAGCAGCTCTTCACTACTTTCTAGTCACTTTTAGTAGAAGAACATAGGAGAGATGAGCCTTTTTCACAATGCAGAATGAGTTTGTTGACTCTGAAAAATGAAAGCTTCTTTTGTCCCTTTTCTATCCACCCCCTTTCTTTGTGAGCACACTCTGTCCCAGAAAACCCATCACATTACTATAGAGTGCTATTAACTGAGCATAGTTTCCAGTGACTAGAACCCTTGGGAGCTATGCAGTTATGACACTGATGTGACAAAAAAGCTGAAAACTAAGCATCCATAAAAACTAAACAAACATTCATACATGGACCTATGTACTTCTGCCAGTGATTCTCTTATGACTGAATCAAAAGAAAACAGCTAACTTTTGGATTGATTTAATTGTATAACAGATTAATTGTTCTTTATATAGAAGCAACAATTTCTGACAAATCGCTGGTGAATAAGTGAGTTATTTCCAGGGGAGACCACCCTTCCTTCTAACAAATAAACAATTAGTAAATTACCAAATTTTCATAATTATCCTCAACTCCCCCACTCCTTCTGCATGCTTGTTTAATCAATGTAGTTTGCTTAACAATGATTAAATTCCCTTTAACTTTTGCTTCAGAGCTAAATGAAAGTGGTCTCAACTTTTAAAAAAAGAAAAGGAGTACTTGTGGCACCTTAGAGACTAACAAATTTATTAGAACATAAGCTTTCGTGAGCTACAGCTCACTTCACGAAAGCTTATGCTCTAATAAATTTGTTAGTCTCTAAGGTACCACAAGTACTCCTTTTCTTTTTGCGAATACAGACTAACACGGCTGCTACTCTGAAACCTGTCAACTTTTAAAGTTATGCTTAGAAAAATCACAGACTTTAAAATCAAATGCCAGTTATTGACCAGCCAAAAATGATTACAGTGATACAGACAGCAATTGCTATAAAAAGTCAAGGTTGGTTCACGATTACCAATCCAAAGTCTCTCTGAATACCACAGTTTGGATCTAGCCAAGGCCTATTCCCACTTAAGTCAATGGGAGTTTTGCTACTGACTTGGATAGCTTACTTCCTGCTGCTTGGAACAGGAAATAATTCTGCTCTCCCATCCTGGGGTAACCTTGCATGCCTATTGACATTGCATTGGCAGTCACTGTACACAGATACATGGGATTTTTTTTAATGGAGAAACAATAGATCTACATAACACATCCTTGTGTAGGGGAACCTACTTTCAGTAGATATACTTGGATATTATGGGATGCCAAGGAGAGAGTCAGGTTGGGATTTTCAAAAACACCTATATGATTTAGGAGCACTAGTCCCACAGCTTTCAATGGAATTTGTGCTCCTAAGTCACATAGGTGCTTTTGAAAATCCAACTCCCAAAGTCTATCCTAAGCATATTTTATGCTTCCTTTGGTTAATTCCTAGAGCTCTGTCTAACCTAAATCGTTCCCTTTTCCTAATCACTTCAATTTGAGTCAAAGAACATTCTTTATAATGAAGAGCAACCAGCCATTTCTGAGTGGGCAGTCTTACTGTGATGCCAGTTGGTTCCCTGTTTCATGTTGTGCCCTTAATAATATGGTCCTGCTTGTCTTTCCTGCATCCTTGACTTGGTTGTCTCAGTTGTGAAGGTGCCCTTTTCTTGCATATTCATTAGGATGCCACCATGCTTACTGTGGAGATGGCTACCGACATGAGGGAGTAGAAGATTGTGATGGAAAAGATTTTGGATATTTGACATGTAAAACATATCTCCCTGGGTATGGACAAACCTATTTTCATTTTATTTTTTGGCTGAGCACTAAAAATAAAAGAATACTGCAAGAATGTATTTCACTAAAGCATGTGTGGTTATTAAAGCATGAATTGGAAATGATGTTCATATATAGTCTAACTGTATTGTATTGACTTTTAGGGCTAAATTCAACTCTCAGCTACATGCATGTGATTCCTATTGTGGTTAATGAGAATTGTACGCACATGTTGCATATATGGGCATAATTGCCCTTAATGTGTTAATATATCTTGGAGAATCTCAGCTTTCTTGCTTTTCTGATGTTCTCAATAGACTAGTTTTCATAACATTTTCAAGAGTAGGCAAGTCCAGAATTTCTGCTGTAAAAATAAGGACATGTTATTTACATGGTAAGAAAGGAAA
This sequence comes from Dermochelys coriacea, assembly GCF_009764565.3. NCBI lineage: Eukaryota > Metazoa > Chordata > Testudines > Dermochelyidae > Dermochelys > Dermochelys coriacea. The sequence continues at coordinate 205,926,749 of NC_050069.1, forward strand.
AAAGGCACAAAGCCAATTTCATCCTTTGCATGTCACCTTTACTGGGAAAGAGCCCAGCTTGTGGGTCTACCACCTGGAATTCCTTTGATTCTGAACCAGTCAGTCGTAAATTAGTGCAGGCATTTTCAAAGACCAGAACTATCTGCAAAAAATATTAAACAAAAGCAAAATTGTAATTCTGCTTGGCAGCATCCTTCATTGCAACATCTGCTTATTGTTGATTTGGCTGGTCTGCATTTGTGTAAGTGGCTTCCTCTGGTCAGCATTTTACCTCCAATAGTCATACCTCTATCTCACTGTCAGGTATCATTACTATCTAGCAGGAAACATTTAATTTGTAAATGAAATTATCTGCAGAGTGCTCATAGTTTGTGAAACTATAATGTGCTAATTGACAGGGATAAGAAACCACAGGACATTTCTGCAAACTGCCTGTTATGTTAATCCTCATAGTGCAATTGCTGGAACAGTCACAGACTAAGAGGTTGCACAGCTCGATAGGATCGATTGCTTAGGCCAAGATTTACAAAAGTGTCTAGTTATTGGGGTGTCTGAATTTTAGGTGACAACTTGATATGTCTTCCAGGGGTCTGGCTTTCAGAATGTGGTGGGCAACTCCCTTCTGAAAAATCAGTCTCCCCTTCATTGTCTTAAGCTGGGTACCATAAAAATGGAGACACTGAAAACCACTAGTGACTTATGAGAAAACTCAACTATTCCTAGATTGTGAAAGATCATTTAAGTCGTCTTTTTTAAAAACCCTCATCAAAATTGCATTTGTATAAAAATCTTGGGGTCAGAGCTTTAGCTTGCATAAATCATCTCAGCTCAATTGAAATCAATGAATCTAAGACAATTTCTCCTGCCTCCTACACACGTACACACGATACCAAAATTGGCACCTATATAGTGTTTTTCACCAGGTATCTCAAAGTGCTTCATCATGATGTGTATGTATCGTTATCCCTATTTCACAGAAATGGACAATTGAGGCATGGAATTTATGGACGCAATCTAATGTCTACTGAAATCAACAGAAAGACATTCATTGACTCATTGGGTTTTGGATTAGGCCCTATGTGATTTACCTAAGATTATACAATGAATTTGTGGAGGAAGTAGGATTAGAAAAATTCCCATTGACTTCAATAGGGTCTGAATTTTACCCCTAGTGTATATTGGACTTTACTGGATCAACTTCACTGGCAGTGGTGAATGACATAGAGTATAGCTGGAAATTGTACCACTGTTTTGCTGTCAGATGTATTGGTAGTTGGTGTTTCTTGTCTTTATATTTATGTGAATGGACTTGATTCCTCCAGAAAGCTACTGCCAGAGCCTATGTACAATGTGTTGGCAATTTGAATACTAAAGTGTTCTAGCAAATTAGGCACAGCCAATCTATATACAATATTTGTAATTTATAAAGGAGAAAAAATGCATTAATGGTCAAATATTTCATACATTGCAACTGATGCACATTCTTTTTTGTCTTAGGTCTTATGGAAAATTGTGGTGTACTTCTTATTGTTATATTGACTCTACACAGTGTCGGTATTTCACATGAAGGAAAAATGGAGGTGGGTAGCATCCCACATGTAACAGAAACACCAGGTGCTACACTATCATCAATCTGAGAAGGACTGGGAAATCTACAAAACCTCTGTGTGGGGGAAAAAACAAATATCATGCTGCTGATGGCTCTTTGAGATGTGTTTTTTTTTAATAAGTCCGACTGGAAGAAAATAGGACCACTGCATCCTGTCTTAACAGAAAAATGTCAAACAGTGTTTGCCAGTAAGACTTGTGTTTCACCTGGCTGCTTATGGGAACTGCTCTTTGTCAGAACCACCAGACTAAACCACTGGAAAACTGAATTTCACTAAACAGGAATATTGTGTAACAAGACAACAATACCTCAACTTAGTACTGTTAGACCTAAATACAAACTCTTCAGGGTTTTTGTTTTTAGACTTTCTCAGCATAAACACAAGGCATATCCCGGATGCGGTGTTTATAGAGACTATATACTCTTTTACTACAATGTGAACTTTGTATGCGTTGTAGCTGCATATATTATAGTTTCAATGACTACAAATTAACCAAAACCCTTACAGGTGGATTCAGTCCAGTAAGTGTTTTTAAGGACAGCAAATCAGGGAAAGGAACTGATTGACTTTACTGACAGTTTATACAGTAGATAAGAAGTTGAGATATGTAGATATGTGTGTGTGTGTATGTGTGCGTGTATGTATGCATATACAAGTGATTCATACAGGGCCCACAGCTGTTGAACACAAAGGCCAAACTGGATGGACAAACTGTAGAATGGCCAGGGAATATGGTCTTCTAGGAGATCAGACTATAAAAGAAGGCAAAAATTTAACACTATTCATTTTCTTATCCTTTGTCAAGCTAGCTGTATTCTGCATTATTACTGATCCCACGGGGACCAGGATGGTTTAGTTTAGATCTTTCCAGGATAGCATAAAAATTATTGTGAAAATTAAAATGTGGACATTTAGTCATTCACTTTCACTTTGGTTTCTACACCAGAGGTCATTACTTTCCCCTTTCTTTTCCTCATCCACCTGATCTTAATCAGTTATTTGGTCAAGTTCTACACTCCAGATTTCCTGTCCTATCCATTGCTGTCTGTTTCTACTCTCGTCTAGCATTCAGTACTATTAAATATATATCCTTATTTTCATATCTCTATAGGACTAATATCATAATAGTGTGTTAATGGATTCTCCTTCAGTCTATATGCTGTATAGATTATATATAGTTTTTATTTTTCAGAAAAGTTGGTCAAATGGTATGTGAGCTCCAATAGCATTCAGGGTAATTGATGTATTTGTTTATTAGTAGGTGTTTAAAGAGCAAATTTTATGTGGGAAGAATATTGAATATGCTACATGCAAATGTAACAAGTTTGCAATCAAAGGAATTTAAGGTTATAAGCCTCACACTCAGGTCTCATTTTTATATGGGCCATTTGTTTCTGCTTTGTGATAAATCCTGTATGTGAATGTTTGAAATGCATGAGTTACATGTACCAGTGACAGCACTGCAACAATTGTCATATATGCAGTTACTTCTGTAAAGGTTAACTAAAGGTGAATGTTAGGTTACAATGATAATACATTAAAACAACCAACCAATATATACATCTTTTACCACATGTGTAGAAGACTTGGCTTTAATTCTGCATGCCCATAGTAATATTGGAATTCACTGGTATAAAAATAAAGGCAGTTAATTCACTCTCTGTGGCTCTCTCTTACCTGTATTATTTATGCTGTTATGAGGCAAGGCCAATATTGTTTGAGGTCCAGCTCATTGATCTTATGATCAGTCTTTCTTTTCTTTTCTTCTTTCAATTTTTTTAAGCAGAGGTATTAATAAATTATCATTGTTTAGTTAGATTTGTGTGGTTTGTGTACATTTCCTTAACATCTTATATCCTGTGGAAGAACAGCTATTTAACCTTCATGTAAGCAAGCTTTATGTTGGTACAAGCTGAAGGTGTAAGCTTCAGTAGTGCCATAGTAATGCTGGCCATATGTTCCTATGGGGAGGCATGCTGCAGAAAGAGTGCAGCGCTAGACATTATCCCCAACGCAGGACTGGGGGTTCTGATAGGACCTACTCCTTTATAGAATTTCACAGTTGAAACATCTGTAGCAGCCTTTGGTCCATATTAACTATCTTCTGCTTAAAGCGACGTCTTCTAAACATCTATAATGGCAGGCCCTTCTTTTATCTAAGTTTGTGCCTTTTTGTTTTTGGCCCTGTTGTGCCTTTTGAACAATTGTATGACATCCACCTTCTCTCTGTTCCTCAGAGAGCACCAGAGAGTATTTATGCCTGCTCCTGTATTTTCCACTCCATGCATCTGATGAAGTGAGTTCTAGCCCACAAAAGTTTATGCCCAAATAAATTTGTTAGTCTTTTGCGACAAGGACTCCTCGTTCCTTTATACGTCAGTCATGTTCTTTTCTCCTGCACACTCACCTTGCTTTCTCCAATGAATTCATCTCTAACTGCTCCATGCAGCTGCAACCTCTGAGATATTCTATAAATCCCAATGGCTCTTCTCCTTTAGTTTTTCTGCAATATATAACACACAAAAAACCCTATGTTAAAAGAATGTTATGGTTGCAAAGTCAAGCACTCCAAAGTTAAGCAACACCAGAATTAAGGTTGCCCATGATGTGATCAGGTAGTATGTGATCGTGTAATTAAAGACTGTATCATAATGCATACTCACAAGAGGGCCAAATTAAGGTTACACAGCCTTAATTCTGGCATTTTCTAATTTTTAAGTGGTTGACTTCATAAACTTAATGTTATTGGAATGTAGTTTTAAAAAAATATATAATTTCCTAATTAAAAAAAACTCACTTTTTCATGACCCCAACTCAGGTGATCAGCAGGGTCTGGATCTTAGTGCCACAGCACAGACCTCTACAACTTTAGTAACTGGTGGCAATAGCAGGTTGTTATATATGGACCAGTCACTAAAAGGGGATGAGACACACATTTTGCCAATGGGTTTTGAAGATAGTTGCTGACAGCAGAGCACTGCATAGAGATTCTGGACTCCTGGGTTCAATTCCAGGTCCTAGAGGGATGTGTACTGTAATGGTTATAGACCCTTCAGCCTGCCTCCTCCCTCTCTCTCCTATCAACTCCTCTACTCCTAACCTCCACTACAGCTCTCCTCCCCCTCAGCTCCGATCAAACCCCTCCCTTTGACCCAGCTCCTGTCCCCTTCACCTCTGCTTCTATCTGCTCCTATTCACCCCGCAGCCATCGGCGCTTCCTCACCACCCCCAGCCACCGGTGGGCCCCACAGGTCAGCACCTCCTTCCCCCCCCTCTGCCTCCTGCCCGCTGCAATCAGCTGTTTCGCGGCATGCAGGAGGCTCTGGGGGAAAAGGGAAGCAGCGAGGATGCGGCACACTTGGGGGAGAGAGCGGAAATGGGCAGGAAGAGGTGGGGCATGGGTGGGGCCTTAGGGAAAGGGGTGGAGTGGGGGCAGGGCCTGGGAGGGAGCCAGGGGTCAAGCCCCACCCCCCGGCACTTTGAAAAGTGCTTTCCTTCCCCCTGTCTGTAACCAATCCCACCCTCACCCCAGCTTCTGCCTCCCAGCCCGTCTGCACCTATATAACTCTCTTCCACAGCTCACCTTCATTGATTGGCTCCTGCAACGTCCCAGTTCTTTCCTTGCCTTTCCTCCCTGTCCCTGTCAAATCAGGCCACTTCCACCTCAAAACTTGGGTGCCAGCATTGAGCGCACAGGAAAACCAGTCTCCTTCTCATTTCCTGGGCCTGGCATCGCAGCAGCCATGAGCAGCATTTGCAGTGAAAGTCTTGTTCAACTGCTACAGCCCTGGGTTTGTGCATGCTCAGTATAGATGGAATCTTCAGAGCACCTAGCTGTCAAACTGGTTTCAGAGTAGCAGCCGTGTTAGTCTGTATTCGCAAAAAGAAAAGGAGTACTTGTGGCACCTTAGAGACTAACACATTTATTTGAGCATAAGTTTTCATGAGCTACAGCTTACTTCATCGGATGCATTTGGTGGAAAATACAGAGGGGAGATTGATATACACAAACAGAGAACATGAAACAATGGGTTTTATCATACACACTGTAAGGAGACTGATCACTTAAGATAAGCCATCACCAGCAGCAGGGGGGGGGAAAGGAGGAAAACCTTTCATGGTGACAAGCAAGGTAAGCTAATTCCAGCAGTTAACAACAATATCTGAGGAACAGTGGGGGGGGGTGGAGAGGGGGGAGAAATAACATGGGGAAATAGTTTTACTTTGTGTAATGACTCATCCATTCCCAGTCTCTATTCAAGCCTACGTTAATTGTATCCAGTTTGCAAATTAATTCCAATTCAGCAGTCTCTCGTTGGAGTCTGTTTTTGAAGCTTTTTTGTTGAAGGATAGCCATTCTTAGGTCTGTAATCAAGTGACCAGAGAGATTGAAGTATTCTCCAACTGGTTTTTGAATGTTATAATTCTTGACGTCTGATTTGTGTCCATTCATTCTTTTATGTAGAGACTGTCCAGTCTGGCCAATGTACATGGCAGAGGGGCATTGCTGGCACATGATGGCATATATCACATTGGTAGATGCGCAGGTGAACGAGCCTCTGATAGTGTGGCTGATGTGATTAGGCCCTATGATGGTGTCCCCTGAATAGATATGTGGACAGAGTTGGCAACGGGCTTTGTTGCAAGGATAGGTCCTGGGTTAGTGGTTCTGTTGTGTGGTGTGTGGTTGCTGGTGAGTATTTGCTTCAGATTGGGGGGCTGTCTGTAAGCAAGGACTGGCCTGTCTCCCAAGATCTGTGAGAATGATGGGTCGTCCTTCAGGATAGGTTGTAGATCCTTGATGATGCGTTGGAGAGGTTTTAGTTGGGGGCTGAAGGTGATGGCTAGTGGCGTTCTGTTATTTTCTTTGTTGGGCCTGTCCTGTAGTAGGTGACTTCTGGGTACTCTTCTGGCTCTGTCAAACTGTAACACATCACTACTAAACATGTGCAATCTGAGGTTTTCCAGAAGATAGTATCTTGGCCATATTTAGATGAATTTTCACAGGGACTGCAAAATACTTATGCCTGACACCTGGACAACTCCCTGCCAAATGCCAAGCACTTATGCCAAAGGATGGAGACACTGAACCTTCTTACAGAAATGGGCATGCAAATGTTTTAAACATGAGCCCAGCGATATATTTTTCTTGACTATTATTCTCGGAAAGAGTGGAACTGCCTTAGCTGAAACTTTAAAAAAAAAAAAATCAGCTTGAGGCAGACACCCAGCACAGGAAATTTCAGTCCAAATGGTTACTGTTTTTCATAGTTATAAACAATTGAAAAGATGGTCTTGTAATGATTTTAGAAATGTGCTTATTGATAAGATGGTTTCTGATTGGCTAAAGTGAACAATAAACCTATTCTCCTAGCCATCCCAGCTATAGTGGAACATAGTAAAGTAGTGGTACAGTCCTGTTGTACTGCTCTGACAGCCATCAGATGAAAAACAAGTGTGCTTTTGATCATAAAATGGATGCTGTATAAACAATATCTTCTCCACCAATATATCTGCTCCCGGTACTTTTTAGAATCATGTCTACTGCAACAGCTGCCTCTCTGGCGTCCCAAACACACACATTGCCTCACCTCTCCCTTCAATCCATACAAAATGCAACTACCAGAGTCTTCTTTTCTCATTGAATTGACCATCTAGTTCCCCTCTTTGACAACTTTCAGATGCGCCCATCCACCCTTGCATCAGATTTGAGCTTATCATCACGTTGAAAGCTCTATATAACTCTGCCTCCCCACTCATCTGCCTGTCAGCCGCTCAATGCAATTACCTTTGTGCATTCTTCCACATGGTACCATATGTATAGAAGAACACCTGTGAGCTCATCTGCAAAGCCTCTACGGTACCCATGTTTAAAGACCCATTTCTGCTCTGCTGCTCACAGAGAATTAAGTTGACGTATAAAAATTGTATATAGTTTGCCTAATGTTGTTCCTATTCAGTTTTCCTCTGACCCCTTTCTATGTCTCTGTCCTTAGAGTGGGGAGGCAGCAGGAATTGTCTTTCTTGAGCATTTGGAGAGCACCTAGCATTCAGTGGTGCTACCATAAATACATTAATAATTATTATATTAGTAATTAATAATGATACAAATGATGAAAGTCCCTTAGCACCTACTAAGAGGAAAGCAGTAATTATGTTGTAGTGGTCCCTCACTCTCAAGTGGGGAGGGTGGACACGTCGCCTCGCTGTATCAGGCAATAGCACTTGGGCTCAGGTCTCTCTGGCAGCGCTGAGCCATAAAGTTCTACAGCTCTGTAGCCGCCTAGCAGAGGCAAACAAGCAGTAACAGCCTGGTGCTCACGCCCCCTCTCAAAGCAGAAAGCAGGCTTTAGTCTAAGCCTCCTGGCTAAGGCAGCCTGCAAACACAGTCTGGGGCTCTGGCCCTTTGGGCAGGACAGAGCAGGGTGCAGGCTTTAGCCAGCAAACACACACTCTATGCTCACTTTTCAGAGTAGCAGCCGTGTTAGTCTGTATTTGCAAAAAGAAAAGGAGTACTTGTGGCACCTTAGAGACTAACAAATTTATTAGAGCATAAGCTTTCGTGGTGAGCTGTAGCTCACGAAAGCTTATGCTCTAATAAATTTGTTAGTCTCTAAGGTGCCACAAGCACTCCTTTTCTCCATGCTCACTGTTTCCTAACGGGGTGAGTGAGGGTGGGGGAGCCACAAGCCAAGCACAGACTTCTGGCCTCTGGGTGCAAAGGTCACCACACCAGGGGTGGCATTGGTGGCAGGTAGGGCAGGAGGACCCGGGCCCACCCAACTCCATCAGGTCCCAGCCCAGGGCCCTAACAGTGGCGGAGTGTTCTGCCACTGGGTCAGTGGGGAATCCAGCCACAACACACTAACCCCTGCTCCGGCAACAAAGCCGGACTAAAATCTGGTTTCCTTGGACTACTTCCTACCACAGTCTGGAGAGAGGAGTCTGTAGTCCAAGGGACCTCTGTTTCCTAAGGGTATATTGCGGACGGTGGTCCTGGCAACTCCTTCCTAGGGCTGGTCTTCTCCAGAGGCAGGGTGTGGTGCAGCATGGGCTTGCCTGCAGTGGTCAGCAGCAGACTGGAGAGGTCTATCTCCTTCCCGTGGCTCCTACTTCACTGTGCAGGGCCCTCCCTTTATATTTCCTGTCCTGCTTTGCTACCCCAGTGATGGGGGCAGGGCAGGTCTGGCTCCCCACACCAGGCGGAGGGTAGTGGTCCCTCGCTCTCAAGTCCAGAGGGAGGCCACTCCGCCTCACTACATATAGCCACACAGTACCACAGACATGCAGATACTATGATGATGGACATGCTATGAAGAGAGAGAGAGAGAGAGAGACAGAGACCTATACTTTGTGGTATTACTTAGATGTGTATTGTTAACCTACAGACATTTCTCAATTGTATGTGGTGTGCATGTCTTGAAGAGGTTACTCCAAGTAGAGGGCATTCTAGTTAGTAAAGGTAGAAGTACATTTTTAACTGATTCAAAGCTCCTTCTGTAACATGTGAACTTTGACATTCCCTTCTTCAACCATCATATATTGCAAAGCAATTGTCCAGTCCCTAGAAACCATTCTGTTAAGTGGAAGATACTGAGTAACCGGTTAGTGAACTCTGCTATGGTTAATGTATGGTGCTGGCAGGAAGTTGAAGCGAATCAGACAAAATGGTGAATGTAAATCTAGTGTCAATAATTCAGTGTCGAAGAGCTGTTGTCTACTAAATCCATTAGGGACTATACAATTTACAAACAGACTGAGCACGGACAGACCAGATAGCTTAAAGTCAGGAAAAGGATCTCCCCCCTTCTCCACAAATAAGCCATTTTCTGTGTGGCTTTTGTTCTTTCCCTTTCCAAGGTTAATTAATTCATTCATTTATACCTTCAGAGCTGTGCTATATGCTGTGAACTAGAGCTCTTCTCATTTATATAATGAATGTTGGCATCATTCCAGGTTCTAATAGGCCAGAGTGAAAGTCTGGTGGTATATTTTGATTGCATTTGTAATTACTGAGAGAGTTAAGAGAATGGACCTAAGCCAGTTCAGCATAGGAGATGTGTCTGAATGGGGCAGCCAATCCAAATTATATTACAGGAATGTACTCCTGCTGGAAATTACATTAGGATTTTTTTTCTGGCAAAGAATCTGGACTAAGAAAGAGTTGTTATACCCTGCTCCTTCTAGTGCTTTTGATTTGCCAGTCTCCTGTATGTTTTGTGTAAGGGTCAGTTAAGATGTCTTTTAGTATGCTTTTCACTTAAGTGCCCATTGACACAGCTGTCTCTTTTTCATTTAGTTAAAGGCAGAATGGGGTTCCATCAGTTAGCTTTTACCACAGCCTCACTGGGGTCAGGCTGCATTTTTCAAGAAACTGGATTTGCTAGCTTTCTGCACATTGAGTAGAGCTCATAATGTCTCTTGGAAATTTGCGGAGGAGATGGACTGAAGGGTTGGTGAGGTGGAAGGGGAAGTATATTGAAGGGTTTCAGATGGAGTTATTGTGATGGACACAGTTATTATGGGCTGTTCTAATTATAACTGTGTTGTGGATTTTTTGTTACAAAATTATTTGTTTTAAATATTATCATGTATTATTTATAGTACTATAGCACCTGGGAGCCCCCATCATGGACCAGGATCCCAAATGTTCTGGGCACTGTACAAACACAGACTAAAATACTGATGAGTTTTTAGGATTCAAGAGGATGGTTAGAATGTGGTCTTACTCCTATTGAAGCCAAGACCAGTCTGTGACACTGGCAGACCAGGTGCCAGCTTATGTCATGGCCCCTACGCCTCATGGAACACTGACCGGTGCTTATCTGGAAACCAGTCTGGGTTGCCTGTGTGTTAGTATTGTTAACACAGATATTAGAGTTATAAGAATGTATTTAGAGTTTATGAAATGTTTGTAGGATTAACCACGTACCAATCTTATTTATAACATCTATACGCCATGTTATCAAGTAATATTTGTTTGCTCTATAACGATAAATCCTCACAGTCTGGAGAGAAGCATTACCAAGTGTGAAATACAATTTTACCACAAGAGGTGTCATCTGCTCTCCAACAAAAGAAGGTCCATGCACACCAGACAAGCCAGTGTGGAACATCAGTGGACATAAGATTTGGTTGATTGATCCTCCCTCCCCGCATGATGAGGAGACACACACAATCAATCATCCCCTCAGCTTGAGTTCTTGGAGACAGGGAAAAATCCCATTCAAGAGAAATTGTTATCCCTACACTGTTTGGACTTCAGAGAGAGGGCAAGACTTCTAAGCAGGAGCAAGGGAGCCTCAGCTATTTAGCTTGGGTTAGCCCTAATGGACATATAGAGCTTGCACATTACAGCAGCTTCTATTACTTCTTGAAACCTAAGACTGTAACTCCTTTGTGTGTGTATGTTTACCTGCTTTAACCTTGTAAATAACTCTAGTTTTGCTTCTTAGTTAATAAATCTTTAGATAGTTTATTACAGGAATGGCTACAAGCATTGTCTTTGGTGAGAGCTCTGAGGTACAATTGACCTGGAGTAAGTGACTGGGCCTTTGGGACTGGGAGTAACCTGAATATTATTGTGATTTTCAGTGTAAGAGAACATCTATCACAAAGGCAGACTAGTGTGGAGAGGCAAGATAGACCAGAGTACCCAAGGGGACTGTATGACTCCATATTAAGGCTGTTACAGTGCTTGAGGAGTTCATAGATGACACATGGTTGGTGAAATCTAAGTATCGAACTCCACAACCACTTTGGGATTTGTGCCCTGGTTCTTAACAGTCTGCCTGAAGGTTGGCACTCATGATAGTGAGCCACTCTAGATCGCTTGATGCAGGCCTCTAATGGTTATTCAGCATAGAATAGATGGTTCTGGGTTTCTAGGTGAAAATAATACTGCAAGAAAGAAAAAGCATGTAAGCTCTCCCGGCCTTCCCCCTCCCGTTTTTGGGGGTTTGCTTGCATGTCCCCTGAGAAAGGTTATATACTCTCAAGGAGGATAGTCACCTAGTTAGAGCATTAGTGGTTCAGAGTCACTCCAGTACACTGCACTAAATCAGATCCCTTAGAACCTTCCCACATAAATAGGCCTGTTATTTGTCAGGGAGTCCATTATCCATTTGATCAGTGTGTAAAGCAGTGCTCAGGACATTGGGTAAAACACCCATCCAGGGCTTCCCAAGTATGTCATTTTTGTCAGTTCTTCCAATGCCAGTTAAATGAACAGAATCCCACCCTGTAGCGCTGTGAGTGTTCCTGCTGCTAGTACTGATCATGCTAAGGGAGTGAAAGGGCAGATGGCAAAGGGAGTGAAAGGGCACCTGTTGCACTGCTGCTGCATTACGTTACAAAACAGGAAGCCCATTGACCTGAGAACAACAGACTCAGGATTTTAAAGAATCCTTATTGAGGTTACAGGGACAAACCATCCCGATGTGTAGAAAGAATAGTAAATATGGCAGGCGATCAGCTTGGCTTAACAGTGAAATCATTGCTGATCTTAAACACAAAAAAGAAGCTTACAAGAACTGGAAGATTGGACAAATGACCAGGGAAGAGTATAAAAAATTGCTTGGGCATGCAGGAGTGAAATCAGGAAGGCCAAATCACACCTGGAGGCAGCTAGCAAGAGACGTTAAGAGTAACAAGAAGGGTTTCTTCAGGTATGTTAGCAACAAGAAGAAAGTCAAGGAAAGTGTGGGCCCCTTACTGAATTAGGGAGGCAACCTAGTGACAGAGGATGTGGAAAAAGCTAATGTACTCAATGCTTTTTTTGCCTCTGTCTTCACAAACAAGGTCAGCTCCCAGACTGCTGCACTGGGCAGCACAGCATGGGGAGGAGGTGACCAGCCCTCTGTGGAGAAAGAAGTGGTTCAGAACTATTTAGAAAAGCTGGATGAGCACAAGTCCATGGGGCCAGATGTGCTGCATCCGAGAGTGCTAAAGGAGTTGGCGAATGCGATTGCAGAGCCATTGGCCATTATCTTTGAAAACTCATGGCGATCGGGGGAGATCCTGGACGACTAGAAAAAGGCTAATGTAGTGCCCATCTTTAAAAAAGGGAAGAAGGAGGATCCTGGGAACTACAGGCCAGTCAGCCTCACCTCAGTCCCTGGAAAAATCATGGAGCAGGTCCTCAAGGAATCAATTCTGAAGCACTTAAGAGGAGAGGAAAGTGATCAGAAACAGTCAGCATGGATTCACCAATGGCAAGTCATGCCTGACTAATCTAATTGCCTTCTATGATGAGATAACTGGCTCAGTGGATGAGGGGAAAGCAGTGGATGTGTTGTTCCTTGACTTTAGCAAAGCTTTTGATACGGTCTCCCATAGAATTCTTGCCAGTAAGTTAAAGAAGTATGGGCTGGATGAATGGACGATAAGGTGGATAGAAAGCTGGCTAGATTGTTGGGCTCAACTATAGTGATCAATGGCTCCATGTCTAGTTGGCAGCCAGTATCAAGTGGAGTGCCCCAAGAGTCGGTCCTCGGGCCGGTTTTGTTCAATATCTTCATTTATGATCTGGAGGATGGTGTGGATTGTACCCTCAGCACGTTTGCAGATTACAGTAAACTGGGATGAGAGGTAGATACACTGGAGGGTAGGGATAGGATACAGAAGGCCCTAGACAAATTAGAGGATTGGGCCAAATAAATCTGATGAGGTTCAGCAAGGACAAGTGCAGAGTTCTGCACTTAGGACGGAAGAATCCCATGCACCGCTACAGACTAGGGACCGAATGGCTAGGCAGCAGTTCTGCAGAAAAGGACCTAGGGGTTACAGTGGACAAGAAGCTGGATATGAGTCAACAGTGTGCTGTTGTTGCCAAGAAGGCCAATGGCATTTTGGATGTATAAGTAGGGGCATTGCCTGCAGATCGAGGGATGTGATTGTTCCCCTCTATTCGACATTGGGGAGACCTCATCTGGAGTACTGTGTCCAGTTTTGGGCCCCACACTACAAGAAGGATGTGGAAAAACTGGAAAACGTCCCACGGAGGGCAACAAAAATGATTAGGGGACTGGAACACATGGCTTATGAGGAGAGGCTGAGGGAACTGGGATTGTTTAGTCTGCAGAAGAGAAGAATGAGGGGGGATTTGATAGCTGCTTTCAACTACCTAAAAGGGGGTTCCAAAGAGGATGGATCTAGACTGTTCTCAGTGGTAGCAGATGACAGAACAAGGAGTAATGGTCTCAAGTTGCAATGGAGGAGGTTTAGGTTGGATATTAGGAAAAGCTTTTTCACTAGGAGGGTAGTGAAACGCGTTACCTAGGGAGGTGGTGGAATCTCCTTCCTTTGAAGTTTTTAAACTCAGGATTGACAAAGCCCTGGCTGGGATGATGTAGTTGGGGATTGGTCCTGCTTTGGGCAGGGGGTTGGACTAGATGACCTCCTGAGGTCCCTTCCAACCCTGATATTCTATGATTCTATGATTCTATGACTCAGAGTCAGCCTTACTTGTTTTTTTGATGGGGAATTCAGCTGAGTGTAAAAGTGGAGCAATTGGCAGTCTCCCTTTAAAACAAGCATGCAATGTCACTTTTTAACAAATCAACTATAGTAATGAAAACAAACCGATGGCAGGAGATGCCCATTCTATTGGCATGTGTCCTGAACATAGGTCTATGCCTGAGATGGTCCCGCTCTGTTAATGACCCTGACACTTGGGGATTTCGGTAAAGGATGGAAGGGGGTAGGTACACCAAATTAGATAATTTTTAAGGGGTGGAAGTATTGAGGGTGGGGGAAAGAGGGGCAGAAAAGGATGAACATAGGAACATGAGAATTGCCATACTGGATCAGATCTGAGGTCCATTTAAGCCAGTGTCCTGAATGCAATGGTGGTCAGTACCTGATGCTACAGAGGAAGGGGTAAGAAACCCTGCCATACCTGCTGACTCTGTGGGTGCTCTGGGGCTGGAGAACTGATGGAAAAAAAATAGTGGGTGCTCAGCACCCACCGGCAGCCCCATGGATCAGCTCCTCCCCATCCCCCGCCCCAGTGCCTCCTGCCCGCCGCGATCACCTGTTCAGCGGTGTTCAGGAGGCTCTAGGGGGAAGGAGAGAAGCAGGGTGGGAAGAGGCAGGACAGAGTGGGGGTGGTGTCTTGTGGGAAGGGGTGGAGTGGGGGTCAAGCACCTCCTGGGAACTGGGGAAGTCAGCATCTCTGAACCCTGCCATAGGCAGACGTGAGTTCTGAAAGGGAGGAAGATAGTCAGAAGGGAGAGAGATGCATGAGCAATTAAACGAGAAACAAGAGAATGGGGCGGAATTGGAAAAGAAGAACAAAAATCACACAATTGGTAGAAGAGAGTGAACAGGATCCCCACTAACAATGACTTCTGAAAACAATGAAAACAGAATTCTTTGTCTTTACTCAGCTTAATTTTCTTGCTTTGTGGTCCCCAGCCTTTCCTGAATATGCAGGACACCCCATAAGTCAATGAGATGATAAATTCTCCCTCTGGACAGCTTCTGCCTGATCCAGCTCAATGACATTTCTAATTTAACCTCTAACTGATTCTTCCTTAAGATTTAGAGAGGCAGCTATACTATAAATCAGAATAAATTTTACATCCCAGCCAGCATGTCTCTAAGCCGGGGGAGGGAGCAGCCTCCTGATACAACTGCCGCTTTGAGTCTCAACCCCAGGCACCAGTGCATTCTGGAACCTTGCTTATTTCTATCTGTCCTGAAGAAGGGAATATACATATTTTTAAACAACAACTGATTGTTATTCAATGGAATTTGCTATACAGGGCAGGAAATCCCCTGCAAATGAGGATTTTAAGTCTCTAGGACTATTCAGATTTTGAAGTTATTATCAAATGTCACATTTCAGGGTGCAGTCCAGTCAAGTGAGAGGTTGTCACCACCTGCCCTGTAACCCTGAGTGCTTCACAATGCTTTGGTGTTGGTGCTCCCAACCTGGGCATCTCAGAAACAGCCTACCAGCATGCACCACCCTGAGTATCTGTGTCCTGCAGCTATGACCCACCATCCTGTCAGCAACTCTCCAGCCACATTCTGGCTTCCACCAGCCTGGGTTACTACTTGCAGTGTGGCCCCCACACACTCCCAGTCCTGAATTTTCCCCAAAGTGTGGGTTCTGCACTGTCCAGCCTTCTCCTAGGCAGGTTAGGTCTGAGAGGCCTATTGCCCCTGTAAGGGGTCAATATCCAACAGTTTGCTACTCTCACTGGAGTTACCCAATGGCTCAGTTTCAACACAACTCTGGAGTAGTTTTGATTTAAAAAATAGAACAAGATTGTTTAACTACAAAGAGAGAGAGATTTTAAGTGAGTACAGGAGAAAGAAAGATAAAACGCTTTCTAACAGCTAAAACTTAACAAGCTAAACTTGGTTCAAGATAAAATCCTTACCACATGTTCCCAACAACATTACTGGCCAAAGTCTCAGGTCAGGGACTTCCCCAGAGTCAAAAGGCTGGTTCTTTTGTCTTCTTACGTGAAAGAGAGTGAGCTGGAGCGCTCAGGAGAAATGCCCCTTTTAGAGTCAAGTCATCCTTTGAAGTGGATTCTTCTGAGGATCACCCCTCCAAGCAAAGTTTATTCAAAGAGTAAAAAAGGCAATGGGGAGTCTGGTGGTGAAGGTGGCTCCATGCTCTTCCTTTTCCCCTGAGTGTGCTGAAATGCAGCTTTACCTCATCCCCTGCCATTTTCCCCTTTTGCTGCCTCAAGGACCCTGTTTACTGCTTGTAAGTAAATAGAGATAAACACACATTCCTCTGTTTAGGATAGGCCTCCTTAATAACTTTTGCCTGTGTGGCTTTGAACATGTGCTAATGATATCATACCGGGGGCATTAATAACTATACATACAATACTGATACATACATTTCCCTATGTTATTATTGAACAGCAAGTTATTAGTTTTCAAATGATACCTCACAAGGCACATTTTGTATCAAGATTATTACAATGCTGTGTGAGCTGTGAATACAGGGGTGCTTTCAGGCACATCAAAAGGAGGGGGAATATAAGTTGGAGTTGAAGAGAGGTAGTTCAGAGCAGATGAGCATCACAGGGAAGATTTCCTGTAAATAGAATACAGCCAGCTTCTCTATGCTTTTTGATTTATAATATGTGAAGTATAATTAAAAGCTGGACTTCAGCTGCATTGCATTAATGCATTAGACTAAAGAACCATGAACCATCTGCTGGCAGCAATGATAGTCAGTGTTTCACTTCCGTTCTACTGGCTCCAAGCAATTAGTTTTAAAAACATGGTTGCAAACCGTGTGATAAATCTGCTGCTACTGCTGCTGCTGCCACTGCCCTCTTCTCTCTTCCCAAGTGTAGTGAAGGGGGGAAAAATGCTCTTTATGCACCAGGATTTTGTTCTAGTAGGACAACATAAGGTGCAAAGCCTTGTAGCTTCTAAATAAAGATAAAGGCACCTCGCCTGGCTCTGCACATGACTAGGAGTCTCATGATCCCTTGTGGAGTTTGGTTTGAGCCATTTGAGATCTGTAGACCACTGTGCTGTGCTGGTTTAGAAGGCACAAAAAGCTCTTTGTTTCCCTGTTCCATGAGACACCCCCACATTGTCTGACAAGGAGTTACCTGCATATAGATTTTCAGAGAGATAACCACTTAGGGACACATTCTGCTATGACTTCCACTTCATGCAAACCCACAGACTTCAATTAGTTTGCTCTGAATGTAGGCCAGCATGGAATTGGGCTCTCAGGGTGCATAAATAACACACTTGTTCCTCATTTATTCAACATTTACCTGTTGGAATGAAATATTGTTTGGATGAGACAAATAAGCTGAGAGACAAATCCATGCCTTGGTTACCTCTACGGCCCCATGTACTTGCATTAATGGTTTTTGAAAGAACTTTTCTGACTCTGGGTGGGAATGGTGACCTCTTCTGGAAACCCTCTTAATTGAAAGCATAGTGCACTAACACGTACTTAGATTGCAAACCCTTGGGGGCAGGGACTGGTGTTTTGTTCTGTGTTGCTATAGTGCCTAGCACAATGGGGCTCTGGTCCATGACTGGGGCACCAAGGCTCTACCACTCTACACATAATAATAATAACTGCCTACCAAATATTGGATCAAGGAATGAGCATTTCTAGGTCTCATTTATGTCAGTATCCCTTCTTATTTTTCAGGATCTACTGCTTCTCACCTGCTATGAGAAAGTGGTACTATGGGGTTTACAATGGTACCTATTGTAATGGCTGCTGAGCACCTTATCAGTGTCAGTGAATGCTATCTCCAGGAATGCAAGAAAGGTGGTACGCTCTGGTACCCCATACCTGCAAGATATTTCTAGCCTAATTTCTAGCCTCCCTGATTGGAGGATTGAAAGTTTTTAAACAGGAACATAATCAATGAATTATGAATACTTATGTTCACATAAGAATGTTTTGTTTGCCAGTGACTATGGTATCTGTGCAAAGAATACTCATCCCTCTAACATCTGAAGAATAAAATCCCATTCACGTGAATGTTTGGAAAGCAAGTAAAAGGGGCATGTGCAGGGATGACCTGAACTTTTGTCTTCTCCCACCCTTTGCCTCTCCCCTCTCTTTTGGCTGTTGCATGACTTGCTTAGCCATGCTGAATTTAAATAATGTATTTTTCGTGGGCAAAGGTGTTGCTCCATTCAGTGCTGCAAGGCCTAAGTGACTTAGGTGGTTTTCAAAAGTGCCTTAGGATGCTATGACACATTGACTTTCAGTAAGACTGGCTCCTAAGTGCCTAAATGGAACCAGGGCTGGCCCTAGTTACTTTGCTGCCCAAGGCGGAAAATACTTTCGGTGACCCTGAACAGTCAAGCCAAAAAAAAAGAAAACCAACTCCCTGATTTGTTGGAAGTTGTTGGTGCCGGATTGCCTGCCCTATAGGTCAATGCTGAATGGCCCTTAGCTATTTAAGTCAATGAAGACCAAATTCTCAAAGGATTTAGGCACTGAACCCCTGCTGATCTGGGCCATAGCTTTGCAACACTGAGCAAAGCAATTCCTTTAAAAAAATGTTGTTTGCAAGGGTGTTGTAGCCATGTTGGATCACAGGATATTAGCATGTCAAGGTAGGTGAGCTTCTCTCTTTTATTGGCCCACATTTTGTTGTTGAAAGAGACAAGCTTTTGAGCTTGGTGTAAACTTGAAAGCTTGTCTTGTTCACCAACAGAAGTTGGTCCAATAAAAGATATTGTCTCTTTAAAAATCTGGGCCTTTGTTTTTATTTGTCTTTATGAGCGCCTTGCACATTTTGGGTGCTTGAAACTAAGTGATACATTGTTACATATGCTGCTGAACTAATGAACACACTAATAAACACACATTGTTGGGCATAATGTACTTACCCAATCAAACGATGTCTAAGTTTTATCACTAACTTCAGTGTCCACTAGATCTGGCATAAAGGTTGGTGATATCATGTAGCATAATGTAATGTTATTCTAGGATGAGGAAGTAGACAGATATGTGACAATTTTAAGATTCCCCCTTCTTCCCACACTACATATGGTTAAAAAAGGATGACAGGTTGTATTGGTAATATGGCTTAAATGATTCTTGTACAGTTGGATACCTAATGCCAATGTGTAACCGTTTATTAGTCTTTACTATTTGATTTTTTTTTGGCACTAATTAGCTGTGTTCCATTCAGGCATAAGTGGTGGAATCTCCTTTCTTTTTTATCATCATGAATGTGTTTGACTGAATTTATTACTAGCCTTCTCTTAGTCCAAAATATCTTAAAAACTGAATGAAAAAAATCCAACATTGAAAGTGCAGTGGTGAAAAATTAACTGAAAAATCCATGGCTTAACAAAAGCAATCTAATGAGAGAAGAAGTTTGTTGTCATATGGTAGTCATGGTACAAGCTACTTTGTATAGCTGGAGACTATATAATACTAACAGCCTTGTGACAGATTGTACCCCCGGGGTGCAGTCTGGGAGCCGTTGGAACCGCTGTCCCCCCCCAACCATTCAGCTGGGTTGACCTCTCTCACACTGCTCTGCTGGTGACTCAGACCAGCCTCTGCAACCCCTATCACTCAACATGACAGCAGGTGGTGTCACACACCCAACTGAGTTAGCTAAGCCACTCATAGATCAACAATGGAAGCACCAGCCAATTTCCCAGGCCCCCAGCCTTGCACCCATACTGGATTATAAACACAGTATTATACCATCTTGCACTGCATAGGGATCTGTACAATGCAAGCTCATTAATATAGTTTGTTTCCCCCTCAATGTGGGAAAGATATGTACCAAGCCTTTGCTAGCTGAGCTGAGATTTTCCCAACCACTTCACACAAAACACACTGGTTAAGATAAAACATAAAACAAGTTTATTAACACAGAAAGATAGATTCTAAGTGGTTCTAAGTGATAATAAACAGATAAAAGCAAATTACCTAGGAAATGAAACAAAAATGCAAACTAACCCTAATATACTAGATAGGATTTGAATCAGCAATATCTCACCCTGACTGATGATACAAGCAGGCTTGCCGATTCTTGAGGCATGGGCTAGAAATCCCTTGAGGCATGGGCTCCTCTCCCCTGTTCCAAGTCCTTCGCCTTCCATAGGTTCTTTCAGATGGTGAGTTGTGGGGAGTGAAGACAAATCATGATGTCACTCCCCAAATTATATAGTTTTTCCATATGGCGGGAACCCTTTGTTCCAAGCTAAGTTCCCAGCCCAGTCTGTGGAAAAATACAGGTACCAAAATGGAGTTCAGTGTCATGTGGTTTGGTTACATACCCATAGCAGCTATTATGCATAGGCTGCCTGAAGTGTTCCCAGTTGAGGACAAACCTTTTCCATGGTCCATTGTCTTTGCTGATGGGCCATTAGCAATCTAGCTTCTTCATTGTTGTATCTGAAAGGCTAGCTGTGGGAGTTTCCAACATCTTTCAGTAACACATACATATGAAGCAAAACTTCATAACTTCACATACAATGATATCACATACAATCCAATGAGATATTAATGTCTAGCAGATCAAGACTTTCAGAATGATACTATGGCATACTTTGTACAAACATATCCTAATTATATGACAGTGGTGAATATGGGGGTTCCAGAGTGTTGCTTTGGGGCACAGAGTATCATAGGCCTATCTTAATGTCAAACAATAATTGCATTGGCTGCAAAGTCTGGATCAGACAACCAAATCACATGGATTCATTCTATCTATTGGATAAACCATGCAGGACTAGATTCTCAGCAGATGAAAACTGACATAATGCCACCGTCTTCAATGAAGCAACACTGAAGTATGTCAATTGAGGAGTAAACACTTAGCTGCTCTTGCTGCTGGTGGCAATCAGTTGAGTGTGATTTTGTTAGAAACATCTCCAGTGTTTCCTACATTAATAGCCTGTTTGGAATCTTGTGATACAGCAGAGTCAAGGCTGCAGATAATGAATAAGCTGCACAGAGAGATAGCAGTGAATATAAAGATTATACTAAGTCACTAATTTTGACACGTGGGTTAACCACCCATAAAGAATAAGGAATCCTTAAAAGGCTTAGGAAGCTGTTGTGCACTGGCTCAGTAGAAAAGCTCTTGTGCAACAGTCGACTGATTGGTCATGGCTTTCCAGTGACAGGATAAACAATCATGAATAATGCAGCATTTCTCTAAAGTTTGGTGGAATCCATTTCAGTCTTACAGAATTTGCTAGGAAGCACCTGCAAGGAGTGGTTCCTATGTAGTTTTCTACGTTACAATTAAACTGTTTCTGATTGCATCTCAAAAGCAAATTGACTTTCTTCTAGGCAGCTAATGAAGAGTTTCCATTTGCCAAACACAAATGTGCATCCAGTACAAGGGAGTGAAA